>NC_133651.1:88961205-89150450 GCF_009905375.1 Apium graveolens | reverse complement strand
TTTGAGGCCCCAAATCCCTTCTTCTTGGCTATAAAGAGGTGGGATGAGAGTGTGATTCCTCACACCTTCATTTCATTTCTTCAATCTTCCAACAAATTTTCTCATCCTTCCTCCAACTTTCTAGCCTTTCCCTCTCAATCCCTCCTTTAGTTTTCCAACCTCCTTCAGGCTTTTTCTAGCTTTCTAATGGCTGACAAGAATTCCGAGAGGGCGGCAAAGATAGCCTCGGCTTCAAAACGGGGTAAGGATATCGATATTCGTTCTTCATATATGTCTTTGATCGATATGATGATTACACTAGGGGGGATGAAATCCTCCACTGCACATCTCGACTCCTTTAATCACTGTAATACTTGGCATAACATAGATTTCAATAAACTAAATGCTCGTTATAACGAGTCCTTTCCTCCTTAGATAGTTCCAGTCTACTCTATTCATCTACATCCACGACGCCTTAATGCTGGGCTTAGGTTCCCTTTCATCCTTTTATCCCTCATCTTTTGGCTGACTTACAAATAACCCGTGTCAGCTTCCTCCAAACGCCTGGAGGAATATTCTATGTTTTATGGTTTGTTGTCTTAGGGAGGGCTTTCCTCTTTCTGTAGCCGTTTTTAGGAAAGTCTTTCAATGTTACAATAGTTCTTCCAATATTTGTGGCTGGGTTTATGTCAAACAAAGGCCCAAAAGCAAACATATCTTTAACAGCGCCTCTATTCCTGATAATAATCCAAATTGGAGGAATAGTTTCGTGGGTTACGTTGGGAGAATGGCGACTGGGGCACGCTCTTTCGATCTTCCTTCGGGAAGGTCAGTGATGGTAGCCTCAAATCCATTCACTTAACTCCTGAAGAAACTATCATTTATAATGGGCTCACTCAGGATGATGGCACCACCACCAGCTGGACTCTTTTAGAAGAGTTTTCCCTGATTCATGTGGGACTATCCTCTGTTTCTCAACAGGGTATTTCTCTTCCCTTCTCAATTTTTCTTTATTTCACGCATTATTAACATCACTTATTTTGTCTTTTGCTTTGTTTCAGCTGCTAAGGAGATTAACGAGGACAATGTCCCCTTGGTCGAGGAAACAGCTAGGATGAAGAAAGCTCGGTTAGCAGGCCTAGACACCGAGGAAAGGCGACAGAGCCTATCTTCTTGAGAAAGCACAAGGAGCCTATGGGGGAGGCTTCAACTGAAGGAGCTGAGGGCCATAATGCTCCTATCACTGCTGCTGCCCCTGCTGCTGCGCTACAGGCGCTTTCAGCCTCTCTGGGGATTCCGCCGAGAGGATTACCGTGGTTAGGTTCCACGAAGCATGCTTGGGATTGGTCCTACCATAGCGTGACTCCAAAGGACTTTACTGATGTGTGGCCACCCCTGACCTTGATGAGGATTAAGCTCATGGGAGCCCAATCTCTGGCTTCGGTATCTCTCTCTTTTTTAAACTTATTTCTCGTTCTTGTAGCACTTTCTTGCCTTATACTTTGTTAATTGTTTTGTTTCAGTCTAACGCCTACTTTCAAGGCGCTGTGAGGCAAGCCGAATCATGGAAGCGGGCTTCTGATAAGGCCGATAATGCCCTCAGGAGGCAGCAGAAGAAGTATGCTACCTGGAGAAGAAGCTCAAGCGCAAGGAGGAAGAACTCGGAGAGTCTAACGCCGAGCTGGTGGTACTTCGGGCGGATAAGGATAAGGCTATAGACAACTATCTGGACTCAGAGGAGTTTGCCCCAATCCATGAGGATTAGGGATGATTCAGTCTTTCCCGAGTTTTTTAGGACTGGTTGGGACACGGCCCTTGGGACCGTGAACGAGGCTTTGTCCTGATATAACCCGGCGGACTACATCTGCCCTGACGATGAGGCTTTGCTACAGAGGTTTCGTACCCGAGTAGTTGTCTCGGATCATGTTCCTCAGGATCCACTTCTTCCTCCTCCCGAGTCTTCTTCCAGACCTGCTGAGGATGACAAGCTCTTCCTCCTCCGAGACGACGGAGACATCTAGCGAGAGCGGAGAAGACGATGATATGGACGCCGAGGGCACCTCAGCTCCTTAGAGCTTTTTCAGCCCTGCGTGGCTTTTTTTATTTTCGAGACTTTATTTATCAAACTTTTGTAACATCTATCAGATCTATCTCATTTATCACCTTTTATGCTTTGCATCCATGCATTTGATTTTTATTTGTTAGGCCACAAACATACTTTGAAGAACTTATGAATTTCATAAAATTGTCTGGGATTCGTCCCTTACACAAGTCTTAATAAATTTCGTAATAAAACTAAAACATATAAATCCTAAGCAAGCAAAGCTTCAAGGTGCTTTTCAACCTACTCGCCATCCTGACGAGTGAGAATCGTACTTCGACCATCTTACACGTAGTAAACCTTCAGGTTTTGTGCGTGCCAGGTTCTCGGGACTTCAAAACCATCCATAGTCTCCAGCTTGTAGGTTCCTCTACCCTGAACGCTCTTGACTCTATACGGCCCTTCCCAATTTGGGGCAAGCTTTCCTTTCTGTCCGACACCAGAAGCCTCTATTTTTCTCAAGACTAGGTCACCTTGTTTGAAAAACCTCTCTTTAACCCTTAGGTTGTAGTAGAACGAAGCCTTTTTCTGATATTCTACTATCTTTGCGTGTGCTTTATCTCGTACTTCATCGATTAAATCCAGGGCTAACTTCTGCCCTTCCTCATTTTCTTTTTCATCAAAAGCCTGAATCCTTGGAGAAGAATGTGATATCTCCACGGGAACTACTGCTTCCGCCCCATATGCCAACATGAAAGGAGTTGCATCTGTCGTGACTCTACAGGTAGTCCTATAAGCCCATAATATGGGAAGTATCTCATCTACCCAATTATTTCTCGACTTTTCGATCCTCTTCTTTAGTCCATCCAGGATTATCCGATTTGCTACTTCCGCTTGCCCATTGGCTTGCGGGTGAGCCACAGAGGTGAATCGTAACTCAATTTCATTTTCTTCACAATACTTCTTGAATTCCTCATTGTTGAATTGCGTTCCATTGTCAGTGACGAGGATACGGGGAATTCCATATCGGCACATAATGTTTTCCCACAGGAATTGTGCAACCTGCTTAGTTGTGATTTTGGCCAAAGGTTTGGCTTCGATCCACTTGGTGAAATAATCAATGGCTACAATCAGAAACTTCCTTTGTGCTGTGGCCATAGGAAAAGGCCCTAGAATATCCATCCCCCACATAGCAAAGGGAATAGGTGAGTTGATAGAGGTCAGCATCTCGGGGGGTTGTCTGGCGACTGGTGCATGCTTCTGACAACGATCACACTTCTTTACATATTCTTTGGCATCAGCCATCATTTCTGGCCAATAGAAGCCTAAACGAGTTATCTTATGAGCCAAGGCCCTGCCCCCCAAGTGTTGCCCACAAATGCCTTCATGCACTTCCTCAAGAGCCAAGCGTGCCTCATCGGGCCTGAGACACCTCAAGTAAGGAACCACGAAAGATCTTTTATATAGAATCCCATCTATCAAAGAGTACCTTAGTGCTCGAACAGTTAACTTCCGTGCCTCAATTGTATCGCTTGGCAACCAACCGGTCTGAATGTGAGCCTTGATGGGATCAATCCATGACGTCCCCAAGCCTACGGGAGCCACAAGTTTAACATCTATGCTTCGTGTCTTCAAAACACGGAAGTACACACTTCCTGAACTTTCTTCAATCTCAGATGAAGCAAACTTTGATAGCGCATCTGCTTTAGCATTTTCTTCCCTTGGAATGTGTTCAACATGGCATTCATTAAATTGGGTCATCACAGCCCTTACTAGGCGAACATATTTTGCCATCGTATCATCCCTTGCTTCAAATTCTCCCTTTACCTGGGATATGATCAACTTCGAGTCTCCACGGACCTTTAAGTTTTTGACCCTAAGTGTCCCAGCTAGACCAAGGCCAGCAATCAGGGCTTCATACTCTGCCTTATTGTTTGTGGTTGGGAAGTCTAGCTTCATGGCATACTCAATTAAGAATCCATCAGGGCTTTGCAAAACCAACCCTGCTCCACTGGAATTTGTTTTTGATGCTCCATCAAAATAGAGAACCCAATATTCTTTCTCCTTGTCCCCATTGTCGACTCCCTTGTCTTGAGGTGTGGTATCTTCCTGCCCCCCGACTTCTTGGTTGGGTATGGTACATTCCACCACGAAGTCAGCTAGTGCCTGGGCTTTTATGGCCATACGTGGCTTATACTTGAGATCGAACTCTCCCAACTCTATTGCCCACTTAATTAGCCTCCCACTTGCCTTGGGACTGTGAATGATATTTCTCAGTGGCTGATTTGTTAGCACTTCAATTTGGTGAGCTTGAAAATAAGGACGTAGCTTTCTCGAAGCCATCACCAAGGCTAAAGCGAATTTCTCAATGGCTGAATAATTCAACTCAGCACCATGCAAAATTTTGCTGACATAGTATACGGGTTTCTGGACTTTCAGTTCCTCCTTAACCAACACCGCGCTCAAGGCGCTTTCTGAAACAGCCAAGTACAAGAATAAAACTTCACCCAGAACTGGCTTGGCCAACAACGGGGCTTGGCCCATATACTTCTTTAACTCTTCAAATGCCTTCTGATTTTCCTCACTCCATACAAAGTCTTTAATGTTCTTTAATGACTTGAAGAATGACAAGCACTTGTCTCCTGACTTGGAGATGAATCGTCCTAGCGCAGCAACCCTTCCTGTGAGTTTCTGAACATCCTTGATAGTTTTTGGGGGTTCCATGTCCAGGATTGCCTTTATTTTATCGGGGTTAGCCTCAATTCCCCTCTTTGAGACCATCAATCCCAAGAATTTTCCAGACCCTACTCCGAAAGCACACTTCGTGGGATTCAACATCATCTTGTGGTACCTCAGGACCTCAAAAGCTTCCCTCAAATGGGTTATATGATCAGTCTTTACTAGACTCTTGACTAGCATGTCATCAACATAGACTTCCATAGTCTTCCCAATAAGATCCTTAAAGATTTTATTCACCAACCTTTGATAGGTGGCTCCTGCATTCTTGAGACCAAACGCCATAACAAGATAACAATAAACACCAAAGTCAGTGATAAATGATACCTTTGGAATGTCATCCTTATGCATTTTGATCTGGTTGTATCCGCTAAACCCATCCATGAAACTCAGCATCTCATGTCCAGCGGTGGCATCAATCAAAGTATCAATTCTAGGCAGCGGAAAACAGTCTTTGGGGCATGCATCATTCAGATCGGTGAAGTCTATACACATCCTCCACTTTCCATTAGCCTTCTTCACCATTACAGGGTTTGCTAACCACTCCGGAAATTGAATCTCCTCAATGAAACCAGCCTCTAAGAGCTTTTCCACTTCCTGCTTTATAGCCTCTTGTCTTTCCGGGGCAAAATTTCTCTTCTTTTGTTTCACTGTCTTCCGGCTTGGATCCACGTTTAACTTGTGGGTAATTAACCCCGGGTCTATGCCTGGCATATCAGCTGCTGACCATGCAAACACATCACTATTTTCTTGCAAAAATTTCACTAACTTCCCTCTAAGGGGCTCCTCTAATGTAGCTCCAATGAAAGTCATCCTCTCAGAATTCTTGGGATCTAAAGGAACCGAAACCAATTCTTCTGCTGGCCTTCCTCTATTCTCATCATTTTCTCGAACATCCATATCTTCAATAGGAAGAACCTGCCCCCCGACTCCATCTGCCCTCAAGGAGGCCACATAACAGCTTCTAGCCATTTTTTGATCTCCCCTCTCTTCTCCAATCCCATTTCGGGTGGGGAACTTCATGACTGAATGGTAGGAGGAGGGGACTGCCTTGAAGGCATGTATCCCTGTCCTCCCCATGATAGCATTATAAGTTGAACTAGCCTTTACCACCACAAAATCCAGCATCTGCGTTGCTTGCCTTGGCTCCGTACCTATGGTGGTTGGTAATTTAATTATCCCTTCCACAGGACATTCTACTCCAGCAAATCCATATATCGGCATGTCGGTTGGTGTCAACTGGGAGTCGTTATACCCCATCCTTAGAAAGGTGTCGTGGAGCAAGATATCCACAGAAGCACCATTATCCACAAGGACCCTCTTAACCGGGCTATTTCCAATTATCGGCGTTATGACCAGCGGGTCGTCATGGGGAAACTTCACACCCTCTAGGTCGGAATCATCAAAAGCCAATGTTACTTCTGTCCTGGCCCTCTTCGGGGCTTCTCCAACAATATGCATAACCTCTCTAGTATATGCCTTTCTGGAATTTTTGGACAATCCAGCAGCAGTTGGACCTCCAAAGATTGTGTTTATCACAGGCCCTCGAGGTCTCGGCCCTCCATAAATGGCGTTTATAACTGGTCCTCTAGGTTGGGGATTCCGCCCCTGATCATCTTGGTCCCTCCTACGATCTTCAAAGTTCTTCCTTCCATTGTTATTTCTGTCTCCTCCATCTCCAGTATACTTGTTCAGCCTTCCTTTCCGAATCAAAAACTCAATTTCATCTTTCAACTGCCTACACTCATCGGTGTCATGGCCAACATCTTTGTGAAACCTGCAATACTTGCCCTTATCAAGCTTGGCGGGATCAGCCTTCAAGGGCTTAGGCCAGCGAATATCTCTGTCTTTCTCAATCTCCATCAAAATCTGACTTCTGGGGGCATTCAGCTTAGCGTATTCAGTGAACTTTTGCCCAGGTCCTCCCTTCTTGGGGGTTGAATCAGGGTTTTGTTCAGTTCTAGGATACTTATCCTTAGCGATATACTCCAAATCAGTTTTTCGTTTCTTGCCTCCAGTGGGCTCATTACTTACTACGGTCTTCCTCATACTCTCTTCAACCTTGATATACTTCCCTGCCCTCTCTTGGAGCTGCAACATGCTCTCAGGGGGTCGTTTGGCCAAAGACATCTTGAAAAACTCATCCCTAGTTCCTTGTTGCAGTGCTATCATGGCTACCTTATCATCAAGGTCTGGGACTTTTAAAGCCTCCTTTGTAAAACGATTTAGGTAATCTCTTAAGGATTCTTTAGCTCCCTGCACAAGACTCATAAGAGATGCTGAACTTTTCTCATGGACTCTTCCACTGATGAATTGCTTAATAAAAGCCTGACTTAATTCTCTGAATGATCCAATAGAATTTGGGGGTAGGCGACTGTACCATCTTTGAGCCATACCCGACAGGGTTTGAGGGAAGGCCCGACATTTTATAGCATCATTCACGGGTTGCAGCAGCAGTGCATTAGAGAATGTCCTAACATGATTAGCGGGGTCTCCCGTGCCATCATAGGCTTTGATAGTGGGCATCTTAAATTTTCTTGAGATATGGGCATTCATTATCTCTTCTGTGAAGGGTGGAGTTGGATCATCAGGATCTCCAAGGGGAAGGAGATTGCTTGGATCAGTTCTTGGGACAGCAGCCCTTCTTCTTACCGGACCATCCAGGTCTATGATAGGAGGAGGATTTCTCCCCCTAGGAGGTATGTGGGGTCTGGTGGCTTGGTGAGCCTCCAAATCACGCCTCAGCCTTTGGATTTCAGCCTCATGAGCCCTGATCTTTTCCTGCACTTCTTGGGGATTCGCCCCTGGGGTGCTTTGGGGGCGTTGCCTTCCATCGGCCATTGGCTCTTTTCCAGGACGCCTCCTTCTCGGGGCCACTTCATCATCCGAAGATTCGGAGTCTCTCTCAGTGTATGGACCAGAAAATTCCCGATCCTCAGGGATAGGATCCAAACCTCGTATATAGGGGGGCGACCGCCCTCGTGCTTCGCTTCGCCCAGCATATCCACTTCCTCCAACCTCAGGGTGAAGGGGCATCCCATAAGGGGGGTTAGTAGTAACAATAGTTGAGTATTCATACCCGACGGGTCGAGAATTCACAGGTATATGTATTTGTTGAACTTGAGGATTCGTACCTTGAATAGTCGGGGGAGTTGTCCCTTGTGGCTGAGGATGAGTTGCCCCCGTCTGGGCTTCCCCCTGAGTAGATGCATAAGTTGAATGGGGAGGAACCTCCACGGTTGATGAAATCACCTGGGTTGTCCCTGATGGTGTTCCCTCCTCCAGAGTGCTGGTTGTTCTCCGTGTTCTCGCCATGGTTGTTGTTCCGTTCTTCCCACAGACGGCGCCAAATGTTATGGATTAAAACTACTATATATAATTGCTGTATTTAATACTAAGGAACGTGAGCTTCGAGGCTCGATTTGACTGCTCTTGTGTTTCGTGACTCAATCTGCCTTAACAAGATGCCTACGTACCTTGCTGATTGCCAAGGATCAAGTCAAAAAACGTAGTTCTGATTGGTGGGGGTGAGACCCCTTATATAGATGTGGGAGTCCTTGAATTGGACTTGGTATAGGAGACTTGGTGGATAAGCCTCTGAATTAGGATAGACTTAGGAGTCCTAGGAAGTAGGAAGCTGATTCCTTATCCTTTTAGGTCCCCTTGAGGCTAATCTCTAAGGACTTATATCCTCATCGGGACTCTTTTCAACATCTGATTTCTCCCTTATTAATTAATTACGAAATTAATTAATAAGCAGGGCTTTTTGGCCTTTTTTTATTCCACCAGGCCTGATCTGGTCCGTCAGGCTTAACCTTTCTGGTCTGAATATCATACATCTTCTTATTGGGCCTAGCAGCCCATTAATTATAAAACTAGGACTTATTTATCCCTATCAATATATACAATTCTCTTCAATTCGTTCTTTTTTCTCCTTTTTATTTCATGTAAGCTGAGAAGAACAACCCTTCCAGAAGGGGAGGTATTGCCGAATGACTATCTATCTGTGTGATAGAAGCCTAGTAGGATACTATATATTGTTTAATTGCTTGTCAAGTACTAAAGGTTGGCCACCTTCTGTACTTACTATGCGATGTAACAAGTGTTCATGATCATAGTGATCTCTCAATAAATTCTTTTACTTCTATATGATGGATCAAGCTTTCGAAGATAGAAGCAGCTAGAAAGGAAGTAGTATCAGTACGGTGGTATTTCGAATCTAACGCGTTCGTGATACTAAGGCTGACGCGATTACTAAAAGGTTATAGAACACTAACGAGCAAAAGTGTAACCAGTATAATATTAGGTACGGAGGATAGTAACGATTATGAACTAGAAAAGAGTGGGTATTGAGAAGCGAAAGCTTAGAGCTAGATGATATAATGAGAGTCTGTCTGATAGACTTGAAAGGAATTTGGAATGATCACTTAGCACAGATTGAGTCTTCTAACGATGATAGATGATATGTCAGTATCAAGATGTCGCCTTATGAGATCCTTGAGGGAAGACACTGTCGATCTCCCTTGTGTTAGAATGAAGTTGTAGAGCGCAAGGTGCTCAGACCAGCAGTGGTCCAAAGGACCAAGGATATAATAGATCTAATCAGAGGACGGCTGGTAGTAGCCCAAGATGGACATAAGAAGTATGCTGATTTGACAATGAAAGGACAAAGAGTATGAAGTAGGGAACCTAGTATTGTTAAAGGTATTCCCTTGGAGAGGATTGATGAGTTTCAGAAAGAAAGGAAAGCTAAGTCCACAATTTGTTGGACCCTTGGATATATTAAGATGTATTGGGAAGTTATCAAATAAACTAGCCCTACCCCGAACCTGCAGCAAGTTCATAACATGTTCCACATATCAATATTAAAAAAGCATAATCCGAATGTCGGACATATAGGAGAATATGAGCGCCTAGACATGCAACCAGACTTGACCTATATGGAGCAACCAGTAAGGGTTATTGATTAAAAGGAGCAAGTGCTTAGGAACAGGGTTATCAAACTAGTTAGAGTTTTGAGGTAAAACCACAATGTGGGAAAATTGACTTAAAAATTAGAAAACGCAATGCTAGAAAAAGCGTCCCCAACTATTTTCTATCTGATTCCGGGACGGAATCCTTTTAAGGAGGGGAGACTGTAATACCCCAAAAATTTTGGACTTTTTGTAACCCTTATGAATAGTGATTTTGCTGATTATGCTGATGAAGAAAACTTTTCATGCCACACTATGTAGGTGTTCTTTTATTGATATTCTGAGATCTTATTAGTACTCCATATGGTATATAAGTGTATGTAAAGATCGTCAGAATCCAAATTCGAACACTTTGATTTTTCCCAAAAATTCACCAGATACCGAAAGAATTGAGTATAAGGTAACATAATTAAAAGGATTTTAATTTAAGGATTATAAGAGAGGATCATAAATGGAATATAAAATATTGAGAAAGGTTTAGGGGAACCCAAGTAATAAGATCCCGGATATGATCCCATAAATGACAAACGAGAACGAAATAAGTGAACTGTATAACATATAAGCGGTCATTAGCCAAGTAATTAAGGGTTAATCAAAGAGGTTAGTGGATGATGATGTCATCATACCACAAAGGGAAGACACGTGTTAAAAAGATGACACAAGCATGATGACAAGTGTTAAAAAGATGACACAAGCATGATGACATAAGCATGACAAGGGGTTTTGCTTTGTTGGTTGATTATGGGCCATGTAAAAGTTACCATGGTAAAAGATCAAAAATTGCCAAACCAAAAAGGAAATCAACTAAGAAAAATATCATAAAACAAAAATGAAAAAGTTGACTTTGCTTTCAAGAAGAGAAGCTCTCGGCTTTTCTTGTTTTAAGAAAGAACAAATCCAAAAATTCAAGATTCAAGCTTTGTTAAATTGCAAGGTAATTATCCAAGTTTCCTTATGATTAGTTATGGCTATCCTAGGAGTTAAAGCTCCCAACTCCTTCAAAATCTTTTTCAATAAATCATTGAAGAAGAGAGTGAATAGTGTTTTCAAGAATTTTAAATTGTTTGATCTTATGTTTTTGGTTAGATTAAGCTTTGGTAAGGACTTTCAAGGGCTATTTCAAGCTTCTTAGTTACTACTTCTCACCAAGGAAGGTGAAACCTCATACCCTGAGGTTTACTTTGAATTTTTAGGAGTGGTTTTGATTAATATAGTTCATGAGAAGCATGATTCTTGTATGTTTAAAGTTTGGTTGGGTTTGTAGTGATTTTGATGATTGAATCTTGGTTATTGGTTAATGAATCTTAAGTATAGTTAGTAGCTCTTATTTGTGATTGAATGAGTTGGAAAAATCTTGAGGTTTGGGACTGATTTAGTAATGTTTAGATGAAGTTTGGTTTTATTGATGGTTATGAGTTGGTTTGTGGTGGATTGGAGTAGTTTAAACATTGGTAATCGCGTAAACATAGCCGTCGTAATGCCCGTTTTTATTCAACTGCTTGTTCTTAGTGTTCAGGACAGAAAACTCAACAACCAATCTGTAACATTGCCATGTTTAGCTAGAGCGTTTCGTAAGCTTTGTTTTGATATGTAGTTCGCTTGGTTCCGATGTATAGTTTAGGAGAAACGACCGTTTTAAGTAACAGCGTTTTGCGAACGAACCTTACCCCTCGCTTTACTTTGAGACCTTGTTTAAGGCCCTTAAAAGACTAATTAGATTATGAAACAATTATATAAGGTGGGCTAGGCAGTTGGTAGAGTATTCGCGAAAGAGTCACATTAAAATTCATAACGGTTAATGTATTAAAATTGGTGGAGCAGAGGGTACGCAAGCGATTAACGCAAATCGTTAAGCGTATAAGCGACCGTTAGGGTATGGGTGAGTTTTGACTAGTTTCTAAAGCGGCCGTGGTCTAATTCCAGATTATGTTGTTGTTCATAGGTTATCAGACCCACTCTAAGCTTAAGTCTATCCCGGAACACTCAGGAAAGTTTTCTACCCGTTATACTGTTGTTGTGATGTAATATATTGATGCATTATCTTGAGATAAGTTCATGGTTATTATTAGCAAAGCCTTGAGATATATTGGAGCATGTTGATATGATATTTATATGCATGCCTTTTTCGTAATCTTGATATTTTATTATCAATTCAAATGCTTATAAACCGCATAATACCTATGGTAGAGATAAGCAGTAGTTGCGTATACCCTTAGTATAGGGGACCCGAAGGTGAACATTTTTCTAAACCGAGAGTCGATGTTTCCGAGTATAATATATATTTATATATATATATATAGTTTTCTATAACTATTAATCGGATAAGGTATATTCGATAGTTTTGAATAATAATCAAACTTATTTTCGATTATTCAAATAAAGATCGTACTTTCGTATAAGTATATCTTTTGTTATTTATTATTCATTTCAAGTATGAGTTTTAAAACTTCTACTTCAATTATTTTTATAAAGATTATCCTTATGGGAATATTATTTAAATAATAATATTCAGATATTTTCTAACATATCGGGAATGATTTGTTTTACTAAATCATCATTACTCTAAACATTATTTAAAATGTTTTCGAGTCTTAAAAATGATTTTAAAAGTTAGAGCGGATCCCAAAACTCATTTTCAAATTTAAAATCTTCCTTTCGAAGGGTATTTAAATACTTGCTCAAAACCTAAGGGATCCGGCTCCGTGGTGTATTTTTGGCGCAACGAAGTTGCTAATTTGATAAAAGAATTTGTTTACTTGCCCAATTTTCGGGAAGTAAGCCCAATCAAAATGCATCGGCATAGGCGACATGGGCTCAATGGGAATCCATAAAAGTGTAAGTGGCTCAGTGGGAGTCCATCAATGCGTAAGTGGCTGAGTGGCAGTCCAGCATAAGGTCATAATGCATCCAGGGTGATGACCAGTAGGGGATTCATCCATCTACTAGTAGAAAAGGTGATTTAATTGGTATCTTTGCCTGATCAGCAAGATATCAGGTTTATTCCAAGGTTTTCTTCTATAATGACTCGTGTAATCTTTTTGAATTATTTAATTGTGCAATTATGGAAATTATTGAATAAATAAAATATGTGTGTTGGTTGACTGCTATGTGTTATTTGACTATTATTCATATGTGATTTATAGTGTACCGGGTTGTCCGCATGATTAATTAAGGAATGGTATTGAATTGTTTCACTTTTAAAAGTGGATTTAATGCAAATTTATTTATATAAATATTTGAAGTGTCTCTAAAAATTGTTTTTATGATTTTATAATTACAATAATTATTTTTAGGATTTTATAAAATTGAGAAATCAATATTTCATTAATTATTTACCTTTAAATGATTTTCTGAGTATGTTTAATGGTAAAATCCATATTTAATTCTAAAATTCTTCAAAAATTATGAAACTCGTATTTATTTAAGTTTGGAATATTATGAGAATTTTAAAATTATTTTGGAAATTTTCGGGGTTAATTTCAGCCGCACGTTGTTTCGGTTATTTGTTAAAAGCGGTTATGAATTGCGTTTCAATAATTATTTTAAAAATTACGAGAATTATGTTTTGTTAGTTTCAGAATAATTAGGAGATTTTAATATTATTTTGGTATTATTTGGATTAAAATTTAGTCACCCATGGTATCGTATAATCGATTAAAAACGACACAAGAAGATGTTTGCAGCCAGGAAGTCTATACGTGTCAATTAATTGAACACGTGTTGAACAGAAAGGTTATACACGGGTATATTCGAGTTATTCATACAAAACCTCATCTATACACACACCTATAATTTTCTTTTCTCTCTCCAGAAATCTCTCATCCCTCCTTGATCAATCTCTCTCCGTTTTCTTCTCTCAATCTCTCATCTCTTCCTTACTCTCGATTTCTTTCCCTCTTTCCACTAATTTCCCTTTCTGGTGAGTTGCTCTGGCCACCTTGGTCCTTTTTTTTCTTCTGGCTGCCCTGTTGCCGCCGGTTTCCGGCAAGGTAACAGCGGTGATGTATGCGTTGTTCGATTGTGTGGACTGTATATGCGTGTATTGTGTGTATATACAGGTGAGTGTGTGTGTGGGGTGGCTATGTTTTGGCCGCCGTTGCTGTCTCCGGCGACCCGCTGTTTGGTCGTTTCCTTTCTGTTCGTGCGCGTGTGCGCGTGGGTGTGTTGGTTTTATTGCTGCTTGGTTCAGTTGATTCCAAATTAAAATTTTTGTTATTTATGCAGGGATTTTTCTTGACTAATTTCATGAAATAAAATTTATCGTGCGGAATCAATTATTAATTAATCGGTAAAAATTCGCGATGGAAACCCAATTTATGCGGGCACCCGCGAATTTTTGCCGCCGTCGGCGATGAGCCTCGGCGAGCCGACAGTGGACTGTAATGTTTATTCTGAGTCCTAATATTTTAAAATAAATAAATTAGTTCGTGAGATTATCGTTGAAACGAGAATTTGATTTTACATTAAAGTCGAGTACATAAATTAGTTGACGAATTGTGATTAGATTGATTGTTGAATTAAACTGGTGGTGGGAATTGTAGTTGTGAATTTGATTATTGTTGGTTTGACGTTGATTGATGTTTCGGCGGGTAGTCCGATAAACAAAGGGGACGCTGCCCGATTTCCGGGAAAATCAAACTATGGAAATACGGGAGCGTATCCGAGAATTATCGGGACGTCGAGCGAGTATAAGTAAATACATATACGCATGTTTTATACAGAACCTGATTGTATGTTGTGTTGTATGTTTTGACCAAAACACAGTAACCCTAATTTCGTAAAATGACGAGTATACGTATTTTCTGAAAATGAACACTAGATTGATTTCGAGAATGTGAACCTTAATTGTTTTCTGTGTTATTCTAATATGAATGATTAGGAGTCGGGTTTGAATATCGTTGGATAAGAATTAGTATAGAGGATATGTCAAGCATACCTAGACGTCTAACGTAGGATATTTCGACCCTGTAGGTCATAGCCGGGAACTTGAAAGTGGACGATGGACTAAAGATAACCTAGTGGTCAGTCGATGAAGTCAGTAGAGTTTCAACAGAAAGACCTGAGTGTCGAAGTCGAATCCAATGGGATCTAGTGGTTAGACGTTAGAGCCTGAGCAGCAGAGCCGGCTCAGAGTTAATCAGTAATAGTTGTAAAGCCTTGTAAGGCAAGTACTTCTGAACATTTCTTCAAGATTTATCGCAGTTATTTTTGAACTATTTCATAATATGTCGCTCTTATTCAAAATAACTCTTGTTTATATTGCAAGTGCTTTAAACTATTTACCCTTGAACCCTGATTTCCTTGATCATGAGCCGTAAGCCTTATTCTTTGCAAACCGTCCTTTGTTGATCCTCAGACACCAAACCATACAATTATAATACTACTCTTCAAAGATATAATTACCAAACACTAAACACTGGAAGAAAATTGTTTGAAAAACAGAAACTTTTATACTCTAGCCATTCTTTATAACATCAAAGAACTATACCTCGAAAAATCATTATTTGTCTAATACCTGATTCTTTTACAGATTGAAAGCTGTTTCTTTTACATACCCTGATATACCCTTGTGATATCCATGAGTTTCCTTACATTTTATTCAAATGTTTAATCATCATTGATTATGATCCGGTGTTATCGAATTATATTGTTTATCATATTGAGCTGCTTTAGGATTGGATAGTTTTTATATATGTGGACCAGATTCGTGGTCAGACCATACCAATGGTCAAGTTAGGCCAATGTGTGCCTTGGATCCAGTAATTAGAGCAGTGTTGTGTGCTTTGCTCGGGGTTAGTGCGTGACTGATCAGCAGCCTAACCTTGGTTTTAAAACTTCAAATGAATATCCAATTCTAATGGTTAGTTAAAAAGAAACTTGATTCATCTGAATCATTCCACTTGATCATTGTTTAATCTCATATATTGTTATTATGACTTGCTGAGCTAGTTAGCTCACTCTTGCGAATCTTTTTATGTATTCTACAATTAAAAGGGATACGGTTGATAGCGAGGTTTCCCAGTTCAATGTGCGAGCTAGAATTCCAGATTGAGTTGGATCGAGCTAGCAGAAGCTTGTAGCGGTAGTGAGATAGTAAGATTGTAAGAATAATTTTATTATTAGTTGTAAGTTAAACTAGTTGGGATTTGGTACGTTGTAATAAAAATTAAGGTTGTGGCTTGTTTTCATACTTTAACTTGTTGCGATCCGTGATTATGTGAAACAGGGTCATTGTAAATAATATTTCCTATACAGGTTTATATTGTGCATGTGTTGTGGACCCCAAACTTTTGACCCGGGTTTGGAGGGCGCCACAGGTTGGTATCAGAGCCACAGGTTATAAGTCACTGAAACAAGCCTAGATTGTCGGGATTGGGTAGAGGGTTAGGATTAGGAATAGGAAATAGAAAGATAAGATGTTGTGAGGTTGAGTGCGATTATATAGTAGGTCTCTGGGACGGTTTGTATTGCGACTTGGGATTCTTAACTTGCGACGTGATCTCTGGACAACGGCAATGGCAGATCCTGATTTCTCTATATCATCTGATCGTTTGGAGCTTCTCGTTCAAGGATCGTCATTTTCTTTCAGATTGGACTTGCACCTTGTTTCTCCACCAGCATTAATGGTACTACCTTCTGTTATAACGGTTGCACTTCTTCAAGCTATTCTACGCTAATTTTCCGCCTCTTGACGCGAGAATACCTATTCAAGAACTTCTATCTGTTTATTCTTGTTTTACTGGACATTCAGATGTGAGTGTATCTCTTTAGTTTACCCTACATCATGTTCTATACCCCCAGTTTAGAACTTGTCCTATGAAGCGATTGTATCTACGAGGATGGATTAGAGAATTACAATAAATGGTGAGCGCTTGAGATATAAATAAAGGTGAGAAGAAGTTTAGAGAGAAGATTTAAGTGTTTCAGAGAATAGCTGTTATCGGGTTAAAAGAAGCCATTAGTGACTACGCCACCCGCGAATAATTATGGGATGGATTAGCTGAATTTTGAAAAGAGCTAGAGAAAAAGGTATAAATCTGAAATTTTTGGTGGAATTAAATGATGGTGCTATGATAAATGCGATATGTAAATTAGTGATGTGATGTGATATGGGCAAACTTTGTTTTATGAAATAGACTTGTTGACTATTGGATAGCCTGTCCTACTTAATTACTGCAATGATAATGTACGGGAGCCTTGATGTGAAGCTACGAATAAGATAATGTACGACAACAATTGAAGTTTCATCGATTAAGGAAGGTAAGTGGACTCGATAAAGGAGAAAAGGTAGATCGAAGTGAACGGACCTTTATGTGATTGTTTCTTTAAATTGGTACCTTGTTATAGGTCGGAAGAACAACAACTAACTCATATAATAAGGACAACTGGACTTGTGATTTTCAAACTTTTTTTAAACAAGTTTTCGAAAAAGATTTTTTTTTTCTTTACAAATTTTTAAAATCCTTTTCGAATAAAATGATTTTTAAACATTGGTTGTCAAGTTACTACTTGAGTTTCTTGTTTGTTGGAAAACCTGGATTACCTGGAAGGATGCTGTTTCAGACTTAATATTGCTAATTTCGAGAACGAAGTAACCTATGATTATGAAGAAATTGATTATTCTTAACAGTAAAGTGCAAGTATTGTTTGATAAAATTTACAACAGAATCAGTGTACGAAGTAACTATACATTTAATTACTAGGACTATTAGAGTTCGAAGAATTCATTGATTTAACAGAAGCCGGAGCATGATCGAAGAAGATTGGAAAGATTTCTAGACCTCTCTAAAAGCATAATATTATTAACAAAAGGATCGTTATGTCGAATGGTACGTGGTTATTCTAAATTAAAAGAGGAATCTCGAAGTTACCTGGTAGGAACGCCATTATGATCGAATTGTTAAGGTATCATACGTGTAAGTGCGATGTTAAAGACGCAAAACTTAGCAAGTAAGAATTCATTATAATGCTTGGTTGCGAAGACATTTCAACTTACTTTCTAAAGTTGTTATAGGATACAATTGGGATATGATCGAACGAGCTCGAAAGATGAATACAAGTGAAATGTGGATGGTGACCAATGGTATCGTTCTAGTTTTCAATATTATAGTATATGTTCCTTCTCAATCCCTAAAAATGTATGAACTTCTTTTCTCAAATAAACTCTTTTCTATAATAACGAAAAGGAGGATATTCCATTCCTTTCAAACTCATTTGCTTCCCTCAAGTTTTGCTTTCTGATTGGGAGAAACAGTGTTATGATGAGATACTTTGTCAGAATGACGAAGAGTCGGGTGGGACGCCACCTAATCATGTGTTGTATGCCATATGATACGAAAGACTGGCCATCTTAAGTACCAATGTGGCTGTCTCATTCATATTCAAATCCTTGTTTCTTCTTTCTTTTCAACTCTCAATTTTGTTGAATTGTGAATCCTTCTAGTTGCTTCGTTGTACTGTCGTTCTTTGTAAGAATTTTTCAAACAGAAATCAACGAATTATGGACCAAGCGGGCAAAGTTCCATCTACTTCTCACGCATGGAAAGCAAACAAAGGCATATGACGAAAATTGCAAATCACTAGCCCAGTCAGAGATGCACTAAGATTCAAGGGAATCTATTCCAATGAGGAATACGTCTCCAAGAACGAGAAACTGTGATGACATGGATGATTAGGGAATGCCTTATGTGTTAAAGTATTAAAAGATGTGAGAGAACTTAATTGTTTATCTCTCAAGGTTTTGTTGATAAGATGAATTACCCTATTGAATTGATAAGATTGTGATTAAAGGACTAGCAAGTCAAGAACGTGTGGTTGTTAAATAAGTAAGTACCAATGGTGAAATTGAGATTCCTGGCAATAAGTGGTGCAGAATTGATATCATGGAAGATAAGAGGATTTGATATTATTCTAAAAAATGGATTAACTGCTAAAGTGTGATGTCCAGACAGACCGTCGTGATGAAAAGATAATTCTGAGGACGCCAAATGAGAAGGTGATGAGGTTCAGAAGATGAAAGAAGGTAAAGAATTTGTTAATAATGATTACGGTGATCAAGATATGAGCATTATGGTGATTACGAGATAGATAAAAGTCAGAAGCAAACAAAATTTGAAGATTTTATAGCAATTAAAGAGTTTTAAGATATGTTTCCAAATGAGTTATCAACATTTCTTCCCGATAGAGAAAGGAAGCTCGCGATTGACTTAGCGCCTGAGACGAAGCCAGTGACTACGGCCTTACCCAAAATGGCACCAGTTAAAATGAGGAAGTTAGCAAAGTAGACGCAAGAGATACTAAAAAAAGAAGCGATTAGACCCAGTGTATCCCATGAGGTGCACCGATATTAATTGCTAACAAGAAAAGAGGGAAGTATGAGATTATGTGTCGATTAGCAAAAACTCAACAAGTTTACTATCAAGAGCAAGTATCTTTTATCTCGAACCAATTATTTGTTTGAGAAAATGAAAGAAGCAAAGTACTTTTATAAGATTGATTTAAGACTTGGTATTTCACCAATTGAAGATTAAACCTATGGATATATCAAAGATAATTTTCAGAACTAGGTATTGTTCTCGTATTGTCATTTGGATCAACCAATATACCAGTAATAGTTGAACTTGATGGACAGTTACTTTAAGGAATATCTGGATAAGCTGTAGTGTAACACTTAAAGTCAACGGAGACCCATGCAAAGCATTTAAGGATAACTGGGAAGTTAAAGAAGAAAGAAGTTGTATGAAATGTAGTCTTAGCATAAATAGTCAATGTGGAGAAGATCAAAAGAGATCCAGTAGAAATTAAAGTTACTATGAAGGAAGGCCAAAAGCACCAACAAAAGTAAAAAGTTTACCCTGGATTGGTTATTATTGAAAATTGGTTCAAGATTTCTTAAAAGTTGCAACGCCTTCGACGAAGCTAACCAGAAAAAGCAAAAAATTTATATGAAATGGAAAAGGGTAAAGAAATTTTTGCAGAGTTAAAAGAGAGAATGCTTACAACACCCGCTTTATCATTTCGAAAGTATCAAGGAGATTTGGCAGTTTATAGTGATGCTTCTCATAAGGGGATAGGATGTGTGTTGATGCATCACAATAAAGTTATTGCATATGCACCCAGACAACTGAAACCTTATGAGCAGAAGTATCCTACTTATAACAGGGACTAACAATAATAATATTTGTTTCGAAAGATTGGGAAACATGATATGTATGGAGAAAGGTGTAAGATCTATATGAACCATAAGAGTTTAAAGTATGTATCCACGAGGAAAAGCAAATGTAGTGGCAAGCGATAAGCAAAAAGGAGAAAAAAAAACATAGAGACTATACCAGAAGAATTAACTAAAGGATTCTGAAGGTTGGAATTGGAAGCTAAAGTTCGTAATCCAAAAGGAAGAAAGATGGATAGTGTGACCTTTCAGTTGAAGTTGTGAAGGGAAAGATAAGATGTCAACAGAGGATAATGGATCACGATGATAGCAGTTAGTAAGAGGAAATTTATGCGCTCAGGGAAATGATCATAATATCTCTAGATTTTCTTCCAGCACTTGGATGCTACAAGTAGAAGAATTAAGAAATGAGATCCCACAGAAAAATTCACAACATTAAGTATTTAAGTTATTGAAGAGATGCCAAGATATATAGAAATTTAAAGAAAAATAGTGATAACCAGGTATAAGAAGCGAATTTCAAAATAGATTAGGAAGTGTTGGACACGCCAAAGAATTAAGGCGAAGTATCGGAAGCTTAATGAACAAGGCAGACCAAGAAGTGGTTTTACAACAAGCGAATCGTAAAATGTATCAGTGATATTGTTGAAGAAAAGAAATGAGATTATGTACTAGTTAGCAGGAGTTCAATAAAACAACGAATAAGAATAAGTGACCTCTATAAAGATTGATTACCTATGAAACCTAATCCAAGAAGTGTGTTATGTCTCGAGAATTAACTTAAGATCTGACCTGAGAACATATCAGAAATTACGATTAAAGTGAATTAAGAGCATTGCAAACCCTGGCGATATTATGTGAAATAACAAGTATATTAATTGTCTTTAAGGAATTAAGGGACATGGTGTATAGTATAAGGATTACTTGGATAAGCAAACTGTATCCATTGATAACATCCTCAGCTACTCAAGGAATAAGAAAGTCTGCGTGGAATGCCCAAGGATTTTTCTCCAAAGATCAGAAGGAAAGCAACTATACGTTGGGTCTTCAAGAATGAAGTTTTGACTAAGGTTAATAAAAGATTCTGAATTAACCCATTAACAACTACCTAAGCAAAGCTGTATGGTAACAGATACCTTATGCTGATAGAAAGGATTGAATGTAATTAAGACCACCGAGAAGTTAGTAGACGAATTGGAAAGAGTGAAATTTGAAGTTCAAATACTTAAAGGTGATAATACATGAATATATGAGATTACTTTTCAGCCTTAACTAATAAAAAGGAGTAAGAAATGTTTAAATATTTGAAAACCAAGTTGAAAACGAGCACCGCCTATCATCCTAAAATGGAGAGTTAAAGTACGAAGGTGATTTAAGAAATGTAAGATATGTTGAAAAGTTGAGTTTTAAGGAAACACGGGAATCAATAGTTATCATCGATGTCAGCTTTGGAATGCTACTTTATCAAGATTCATGAGAACACAAGTGTAAATCCTTATTTTTATTGAAATAAAGTGAGAGAAAGAAAGTTGTCAAATTCTAAATTGATTCAGCACACCAAGAACGAAGTAATATTGATTGAAGCAACTCCGAGTAGACAAAGAAAGAAGGCGAAATTATATTGAGAGAGAATAGGAGTATAGAAATAGGACCAGTAGTGTTAGTACAAGTTTCATCTTGAAAAAGACTAGATAAGTCTAAGTAGAAGAGACAGGTTAAGTCCTAAAGTTGGTGAACCATTCGAGGTATTGATAAATATAGATAAGGTTGTTCATGAGTTGGTGTACCGTCGCAACAGTGTGTACATATAGTGTGTTTAGTCTGTTAAAGATAAAAACGATAAGTATCTGATCTAAATTAAGTGATTGATCAGGAGTCAATGGGGCTCTTATCCAAGTTTGTTTTACATAGAGTGATCAATCCAAAATATTGATCGATAAAGGCAAGTCCTTGGAAATGAATGCATACCAATTGTGAGTACGTTTGAACCCTCGAGTAGAAGAGTCTACTTAGAAATTAGAGTCAGATATGCTTGACAAATATCCTCACTTGTGTAACTAGACCAGATTCTGAGGACAGAATCTTTTTAAGGGGGGGAAGGATATAACGACTCGTGTAATCTTTTTGAATTATTTAATTATGCAATTATGGAAATTATTGAATAAATAAAATATGTGTGTTGGTTGACTGCTATGTGTTGTTTGACTATTATTCATATGTGATTTATAGTGTACCGGGTTGTCCGCATGATTAATTAAGGAATGGTATTGAATTGTTTCACTTTTAAAAGTGGATTTAATGCAAATTTATTTGTATAAATATTTGAAGTATCTCTAAAAATTGTTTTTATGATTTTATAATTACAATAATTATTTTTAGGATTTTATAAAATTGAGAAATCAATATTTCATTAATTATTTATCTTTAAATGATTTTCTGAGTATGTTTAATGGTAAAATCCATATTTAATTCTAAATTTCTTCAAAAATTATGAAACTCGTATTTATTTAAGTTTGGAATATTCTGAGAATTTTAAAATTATTTTGGAAATTTTCGGGGTTAATTTCACCCGCACGTTGTTTCGGTTATTTGTTAAAAGCGGGTATGAATTGCGTTTCAATAATTATTTTAAAAATTAAGAGAATTATGTTTTGTTAGTTTCAGAATAATTAGGAGATTTTAATATTATTTTGGTATTATTTGGATTAAAATTTAGTCACCCATGGTATCGTATAATCGATTAAAAACGATACAAGAAGATGTTTGCAGCCAGGAAGTCTATACGTGTCAATTAATTGAACACGTGTTGAACAGAAAGGTTATACACGGGTACATTCGAGTTATTCATACAAAACCTCATCTATACACACACCTATAATTTTCTTTTCTCTCTCCAGAAATCTCTCATCCCTCCTTGATCAATCTCTCTTCGTTTTCTTCTCTCAATCTCTCATCTCTTCCTTACTCTCGATTTCTTTCCCTCTTTCCACTAATTTCCCTTTCTGGTGCGTTGCTGCGGCCACCTTGGTCCTTCTTTTTTTTCTTCTGGCTGCCCTGTTACCGCCGGTTTCCGGCAAGGTAACAGCGGTGATGTATGCGTTGTTCGATTGTGTTGAGGGTATATGCGTGTATTGTGTGTATATACAGGTGAGTGTGTGTGTGGGGTGGCTATGTTTTGGCCGCCGTTGCTGTCTCCGGCGACCCGCTGTTTGGTTATTTCCTTTCTGTTCGTGCGCGTGTGCGCGTGGCTGTGTTGGTTTTATTGCTGCTTGGTTCAGTTGATTCCAAATTAAAATTTTTGTTATTTATGCAGGGATTTTTCTTGACTAATTTCATGAAATAAAATTTATCGTGCGGACACAATTATTAATTAATCGGTGAAAATTCGCGATGGAAACCCAATTTATGCGGGCACCCGCGAATTTTTGCCGCCGTCGGCGAGCCGACGGTGGACTGTGATGTTTATTCTGAGTCCTAATATTTTAAAATAAATAAATTAGTTCATGAGATTATCGTTGAAACGAGAATTTGATTTTACATTAAAGTCGAGTACGTAAATTAGTTGACGAATTGTGATTAGATTGATTGTTGAATTGAACTGGTGGTGGAAATTGTAGTTGTGAATTTGATTATTGTTGGTTTGACGTCGATTGATGTTTCGGCGGGTAGTCCGATAAACAAAGGGGACGCTGCCCGATTTCCGGGAAAATCAAACTACGGAAATACAGGAGCGTTTCCGAGGATTATCGGGATGTCGAGCGAGTATAAGTAAATACATATACGCATGTTTTATACAGAACCTAATTGTATGTTGTGTTGTATGTTTTGACCAAAATACAGTAACCCTAATTTCGTAAAATGACGAGTATACGTATTTTCTGAAAATGAACACTAGATTGATTTCAAGAATGTGAACCTTAATTGTTGTGTGTGTTATTCTAATATGAATGATTATGAGTCGGGTTTGAATATCGTTGGATAAGAATTAGTATAGAGGATATGTCAAGCATACCTAGACGTCTAACGTAGGATATTTCGGCCCTGTAGGTTATAGCCGGGAACTTGAAAGTGGACGATGGACTAAAGATAACCTAGTGGTCAGTCGATGAACTCAGTAGAGTTTCAACAGAAAGACCTGAGTGTCGAAGTCGAATCCAATGAGATCTAGTGGTTAGACGTTAGAGCCTGAGCAGCAGAGCCGACTCAGAGTTAATCAGTAATAGTTGTAAAGCCTTGTAAGGCAAGTACTTCCGAACTTTTCTTCAAGATTTATCGCAGTTATTTTTGAACTGTTTCATAATATGTCGCTCTTATTCATAATAACTCTTGTTTATATTGCAAGTGCTTTAAACTATTTACCCTTGAACCCTGATTTTCTTTATCATGAGCCGTAAGCCTTATTCTTTGCAAACCGTCCTTTGTTGATCCTCAGACACCAAACCATACAAATATAATACTACTCTTCAAAGATATAATTACCAAACACCAAACACTGGAAGAAAATTGTTTGAAAAACAGAAACTTTTATACTCCAGCCATTCTTTATAACATCAAAGAACTATACCTCGAAAAATCATTATTTGTCTAATACCTGATTCTTTTACAGATTGAAAGCCGTTTCTTTTACATACCCTGATATACCCTTGTGATATCCATGAGTTTCCTTACATTTTATTCAAATGTTTAATCATCATTGATAATAATCCGGTGTTATCGAATTATATTGTTTATCATATTGAACTGCTTTAGGATTGGATAGTTTTTATATATGTGGACCAGATTCATGGTCAGACCATACCAATGGTCAAGTTAGGCCAATGTGTGCCTTGGATCCAGTAATTAGAGCAGTGTTGTGTGCTTTGCTCGGGGTTAGTGCGTGACTGATCAGCAGCCTAACCTTGGTTTTAAAACTTCAAATGAATATTCAATTCTAATGGTTAGTTAAAAAGAAACTTGATTCATCTGAATCATTCCACTTGATCATTGTTTAATCTCAGATATTGTTATTATGACTTGCTGAGCTAGTTAGCTCACTCTTGCGAATCTTTTTATGTATTCTACAGTTAAAAGGGATACGGTTGATAGCGAGGTTTCCCAGTTCAATGTGCGAGCTAGAATTCCAGATTGAGTTGGATCGAGCTAGCAGAAGCTTGTGGCGGTAGTGAGATAGTAAGATTGTACGAATAATTTTATTATCAATTGTAAGTTAAACTAGTTGGGATTTGGTACGTTGTAATAAAAATTAAGGTTATGGCTTGTTTTCATACTTTAACCTGTTGCGATCCGTGATTATGTGAAACAGGGTCATTGCAAATAATATTTCCTATACAAGTTTATATTGTGCATGTGTTGTGGACCCCAAACTTCTGACCCGGGTTTGGAGGGTGCCACATCTTCTTTCCAAATTCATTGGATATTATAACTCTGTTTATACTTTTCATAACAGAGGTTTTCAAGGAAAGTATGAGATATATATATATAGGTGTATATATATCAGGACTCAATGAAGTATCTCGTAACTTCATTTCTTTTGAATGATATTTCAAAGATTGAATCTATTCAAGTCTTATCTTGTAGTCTCATATATGTGATGGACTTTTGAAACTGATTATAGCTTGAACGGTGGTAGTTTGAGTAGTATTCGGAAAAGATATAAGTATATTGGAGTATCTTGTAACTTTATCTTTTCAACTTATATCTAGTAAATGATTATCTTATATATGACAAAGATTTTCAAGAAAAACATTGAGACAATAATATTTTTGGACATTAATTGAACAATAATCAAGTTCTGATGCTGACGTGGCAGTATTTATTTACTTGATTTATTTTTGGACATTAATTGAACAATAATATTTTTACAGAATATTTGTATATGTGAGATAAAACGGTCATAATCATTATGGGTTAGTGGTTAACATGTATGTCCTGAAAAACTGCATGTGCACGGTAATTATTGCTTGTTTTACGTGCCCATTAACTCTTATTATAACCGTTTACTGACTGTTCACATGGTGCCAGGTGTAAAGTTTATCCCATGCTTCTAAAATACAACTGTTGAGTGGAGAGAGTATATATAAGAGAGATAAAAGATTTTCTAAGCTTTTACTTACTTTTCTATTCTAAATCTCTTTTACTTTCTCTCTCTCTCTCTCTCTCTCTCTCTCTTATTTTCTAAAGTTGTTTTTCTCTCAGGACTTTTCAAAAACACTTTGCAAACATTCTCTTATTCACTTAACTTCTTACAGAGATGGCACCAAAAGACGTAATTTTCAATGGGGCTAAGTTTGTTCCTAATAACTTCTCCGCTATTCTTAACAAGTCAGAAGCCCCATCAGAACTTCATTTCATTCAGGACTTTCTTACTAGTTCTGATATTGGGTACGCTCTGACCGAACCGAATGAAGTCTCTAGTACTCAAGTGCTGGAGTTCTGGAGAAGCGGAGTATATGATGATGGTGGTGCTCAAGGGTCCCCAAGTATTATTTTTTCATCAGGGGAGGATGAGCATGTCGTGACATTGGCTACGGTTCGACAAGCACTGCAGCTGCCTGAGAACTGTGTTTATTCTACTGTTGAGGAGCCAGTTCTTCAAAACATGATGGCCAGTCTGGGGTATGAGAGGTCATTGGAAAAGCTGGGTCAGTTGAAGAGATCTTACATAAGGAGGGAATGGAGTTTCTTCTTTTACTGCATAACCAAGGCTTTTGCAAATAAATGTTCTAATTTTGATGCAATCCCCATATTCAGCCAACAAATCGGGTATGCTCTCATTAACCAAACTGATTTTGATTATGCAAGTGCTTTTTTAGGTTTCATTGGGGACAGAATAAGAGAAGACAAAAATACTGTTTACTTTGCTAGATTCTGTCAGCTTATTTATAGTTTTTGTTGTGATGATAAGCCCCAATCAGCTAGTGAATTAATTTCATCATTCAGACTAGCTAAAAGAGCTTTTAATGACTTATTATCTACTGATAATAAGAAGGCTGTGTTAAGACCCCTCCAAGTTCCTTTATCTGTCAAACAAGCCTTAATAACCTATGATCCAGTTAAATACACTGAACTATATCCTGATGTCCAACCATCAGAACCTCAACCATCAACACCTACCACCTCTACACAAACACCTCAAACTTCTCAACCTCAAGCTTCAGCACATCCAGTGAAGCCTTCATCTTCCAAACCTAAGAGGACAAAGGCTGTGCCTCAGTCTCAACAGAAGAGGAGGAGAATGATTCTGAGAGATGAGTCAGATATTGAGGGACAGGTTCAAACATCAGAACCTGTTATTGTAGAAGCTGAGAAGGTCTCTTCTCAGAAAGATACTATAACTGGGAGTTCTAGGCCCCTCAAAAGGCTTAGAAAGTTAAATTCTGATGATAAAGCTCCTACAGTGTCTCCACCTTTGAAGAAATTGAAGAAACAAAGAGCTCACAGGGACATAGTTGAGTCAGATTCAGAGGATGTAGTGGAAGCATCTAAGGAAGGGAGTCAGGAATCTCTGATCCCAACAGAACCAATTGTTATTGAATCACTTCCTTCTGCACAACCAGAAACTGTTCAAGACAGAATACCTACACCTCCTATGTCACCTATAGTTGATCCAGTACATACTGAAGAACCAGGTACAAGTGCTGAAATTGATATTCATAACTTGATTGTGCCTGAGGTTCTGTACTTGGAAGCTCCACCAATTCAACTCATTCCACCAACAACACCAATTTTGGATGTTGATCAGAACTTGGATGCAGATCAGAATTTAGAGGATGATGTTGAAGCCCCTATAGCCTCATATACTGCTATTTTATCAGAGGATGCTGATACTGCAGGATCTGCAAGTTCTGATGCTGCCAATGAGGAAACTACTGGTGAAGCTGCTGCCAATCTAAATGCTGATGCAGCTGGTCCATCAGGACATGCACGTCAACAGACAGTTTATAAAGCTGATCTAATCAAGAAGTTTGTTAGAGGGGAAGCACCAGTACCTTGGAGTGAAATTCCTAGAGGAAAGGAGTGGACTAAGGAATGGAACACAGTTAGTTTTGTTCCTTCTAAAAAGTTTCTTGCTGAACATCTGGCAAAAGCTGATGAAATGCTGATAAATGATGATTTTAAGGCACAGCTGAGAGTTACTGCATTGAGTACTAGGCACCTTCAAGGTCTACACTCAAAAACTCATGCCAAGGTAAACAAAATTCAAGAAACCTTGATCCAGCAAGATGTGAATGTGAAACTTGAAAAGAACAGATTTTTCAAGCCAGCCATTGACAGAATTGCCTACATTGAGAAAACTCAGGAGAAACAACAAACTCAGATTGATGAAATTCTAAAGAATCAAGCTTCTCAGCAAACTAAACTCATTGAGATCCAATCCTCAATGGAATTGCTTGTCTCTCTTCTTTTACCTGCTGATGCCAAAAAGGGGGAGAAAGTGATTAAGTCCAAATACAAATATATTCAGACACTGAAGGGAAAGGATGATGGAAATGATGACCAGGAAAACTCTGATAAGGGTAGAGGTCAAGGTCAAAGCAAAGGATTTTCATCAAGTAAAGCTAGAATTACAAGTCAAGGAACAAGTTCTGATACTGGGAGAAGAATAAGTTCTGATACTGGCAAAAGGATAAATTCTGGTGAACATCTGGAACTTGATGAAGAAATTTCAAAGGAGTTATTTCTTAAAGAAAATCCAGGAATGGACTTTGAGAGTCTAAAGGAAGAAGAAGCTAGACTCAAAGCAGAAGGTGTTAAGACAAAATCTAAAGCTTCTGTTGTTGAAAAGAAAATTCCAAAGCCTAAGGGTATTGTGATAAAGGAAAGAACAAATTCTGAGGCAACCAAAGCCAAATCACAAAAAGTGGAAATTGATCCAAGCTCCAAGGGAAAAGAAAAAGTTGATGAACCTGTAAAGGTTTATATGCCAGTCATGGATGAAGAAATAACTGATGATAAAGAAGATGCTAGTCTTACTCTGATTTCAAAGAAGATTTTTCTAACAACCTCTGACATGGCTCATGTTGTTCAGAGTCAAGATGTAGTAAGTTCTGATATGACAGTGAAGCAAGCAACCTCTGACATAGCTCAAGTTGGCTTGATATCAGAAGATAAGGAAAAGGAAACATCTGACATTGCTCATGTTAAACCTTCAAAGATACTCCTACCAGGATTCACCAAAGCTAAATAGACTCAACCTTTGAAGACTGAAACAAGTGGTTTTGAAGCAAGAGTTGTTACAGGAAAGGAATCAAGAGATAAATCTGGATTGGGTAGTTCTGATGAAAGAAGAGTACACAACACTACCAATGATCCAACTTCCTTAAGTGAACCATGTATTGGAGCAACTCCTGAAATATTGAATCGACTTGAATCTATACAAATGGTTTACCATTCTGTTTTGAAAGAACATATCTTGTTATATTTTATGACAGATGGAAGGGTATTCCATATCAGGAAGAATGCTATTCCACTGAAGTATTTTGAGGAACTAGAACATGTTCTATTCCTACTTCAAGTGAGAAACAGATTAACAGATAGTGCTGCAGGTTATTTAAAGTCACAAATTCAAAGACAGAAGAAGCTTTACTCTGTAAAGTCTGACATCACATATTGTCCTAAGTACAGAGATCACAAAGGTGATATTGTCGAAATGAAGCCTAACCCTGCTAAGATCATAACTACTTTTCTGGGTTATAAGGCTGTGGAATTCAATCTAGAGTCTGACAAGGCATATCTGATCAGACTAGATCAGGAGATAAGAAAAGCTAAGATAAATGATATTGGAGCAGCATATTTTTCAAACTGGTGAAGATACAGTTGAATTGAAAAATGCAAAAAGGAGGATGGTTAATGAACTTGAATATGCTGAGAGAAGTCTTTTAAGGAATTATCTCAGAATAACTCTTGATATCAAAGAGATCAGAAATTGAAGCCAAGTCAAAGATCTACAATTGCTTAAATTCTGAAGTGTATACAGACTGAAGCTGTTATCAGACCTTGAGGATGGTAAAGCTATAAGGACTGTAAGTTGTAGTTATCTAGTCAAATTCTCATGCATTTGTACTTAATGTTTTTGACATCATCAAATATCTGTTGAACTTGTATATTATGCTAATTTACAAGTTGGGGGAGATTGTTAGATATATTTGTGATGTCATGGCTACTATGATTTGTGTTTACGTTTTCAGATCTTACTTAACAGGACAAATCAGTACTTAACTGGAAATCAGTACTTTTACTGAAGTCGAGACTTAAGATATCAGAACTTAAGTTATCAGGAGATATTTATCAGGAGATAATATCAGGACTTAAGGAGACGTTCAGATAAGGCAGGCGGGTGATTGAAAGGAAAGAAGATCAAGACAAACGCAAGAAGAAATATGCATGGAGAAGGAATTCTATGAAGAATAGAATACTTGGAAGAAAAGATAACTGATTGATATATTTTAGGAAGCAGAATTATATTCCATATCAATTAAAACATTATCTTGTAACTGTGTAGTATATAAACACAGGCATAGGGTTTACATTATAGGTGTTATCTTAATCGAAGTTATTATTCTTTGTAACCCTAGAAGCTCTCGTGATAATTAGTTCATCACTGAGAGAGAACAATTCTTTGTAACAGAGTTTATTATGTTGAATAAAATCTGTGTTCCGTTACTTGAGTTCTTATATTCGATTTGATTGTAGTAAACACTATATTCAACCCCCTTCTACAGTGTGTGTGACCTAACAGAAAAGTATATATACATATATACTGAATATTTTGTGACTTGGTCGCGTTAAGATATCATATTTGGTTCATTTCTTCTTGACCAAGACTTTCATGAGTATTATGAGGATAATGCTCATATATTATTAATCATTATACATATTATTTTGGTGGGCTTGTTGCTCACCCTTGCTTTCTTCTTTCATCACACAATAGCAGATAGACAAGATGAACAGGACCAAGCTCCCAATTCGCAAGCGGATAGGAAATGTTTTGTAGTTTCTTGTAGGCGTTGATGCCGCTATAGCTGAGGTAGGAACTACCAATAGGCTAGGTTTTCACCTGTTAATGTACCAGACTTATGTATATTATGAATTGTACAAATGGCAAGGAATATGTAAATTTATTCAGAAACCCTTTTAAGGTGTAATAGTTTATAATTGTGGAATAAAATGACTTGTGTTATTTTTGGTATTCATCTCTGAGACTATAACTTGTGGTGTGTGTATATTGTGGGGTCACAGTGCGTATTATTTGGTTGTTTATTAAGGTTAAGTGTTATTAATGAAGATGGAACTCGTGACAACCCAAATCCCCGACCCCGGATTTGGGGGTGTCTTCCTGTACTCTGGCGCGGGCGCGCGCTACCACAGCGCGGGCGCGCTGACCTTCTGGAAAATCTTTATTTTCTTGTTCACTTGGCTGGTTTAAGTTGGCAATCCTTGAGCAAACTTCCTAAGCACCATTCTAACACTAATTTAGCACCAAAACAATGCTAAATCTCCTGATTCCTTTATTTATGCCTGAAATGGAAAACCACTACAAAAACACATCAAATACACAAATAACTTGAGTAAAAAACATCAATTCAAGTCTTTATAGAGCATTTTAAGCGGACATAAATGCCACTTAACCGACACTGGCTCATATTTAGTTTGGACCCGGACTTCCAATACCCGGAATCGGCTTGTATCCGAATAAAATGATATCGGACCCAAATCTGGACCCTACGAAAATAAAACAATCCGAGAGTTGAGTAAAGGGGTACCCGGTATCACCTGTATCATTTTACACTCCTAATTGTAGATGAAAGGTTTGCTTGTAATTGGTGAAGTCATTTTGATCTGTGTGAGAAAAACTCAAAAAATGATTAGGGTATCAGAGTTAAACGAGAGAGAAGAAGAAGTAAGAGAGTGAAAAGATTTTGATTAGAGATAAAGTGATAATCAAAAATTTATTTTGTTTAACTCTGTACTCTATTACACACAAACGGTTCACATTAGTGGGACACGTGGCAAGATGTTTTTGCATAGTAAAACAATCATGGAACAGATAAACAACACAAATATGCTTATTTGACCGTGCAATGAGTGAGGTCCACAAAAGACTTATACAATAATACCCATGTAGCGAGCGTTAGGTTAGTGAATCCCAAACTATTAAAGTCTTAGGTCACGAGGCACAAAGTCCCCTAAGAACTTAATAACTTGAGTATTAAAGAGACCACTCGTGATCAATTATGCATAACACATTTTTTTTCTTTTTTTCACAAATTTCTGAATGATTGCATTTTGCTCCATCTTGTTCAACCCTAGACTACTCATATAAAATGAGCCGGCTACTAGCCATTTGACACCTATCCATAACAACTAGCAATGAAATCCGAAATTTTTTTCTCCAATTTTTAAATTTCAATGTTATTTTATCATTAAGAGAATACCTAAATTCTAACTATAAACAAATGATTAAACCTTGACAAATAAACAAATCATGATCATGATCTAGCACTCAAGCAACCTAAAAGACTTAGTGAAATTTATTGCTTCTAGCATGCAAATCAACTCGATAAGGCTTAACATTCCTAAATACGACATCACCACATGAGCCTCAATATCACAAATCAATCGAAAAACTCATCTAAGGGATCTTGTTATAATGCAAATGCATGAAACTATATGCAACATACTAAAAACACTACTATATGAACTAAACTATCATGAATATGCAAACTGTATGAGACACACACAAACATATATTCATTAACTACTACCCCCAAACTTAAAAAATTTACTGTCCTCGGTGAAGGTAATAGTAAGGAAACATGCATACCTACTCAGAATTAGGGTCATCACCCTCATGGGATGGTGTGTCAGGAGTCTCTGGAGGCAGGTACACAATATCCTCACCGAATACTGGCCACTGAATATCAACTCCTGTGGCTCTGAATGTAGTCCCCAACACCTGGGTAAGGTCCTGTGTAAACCGACTATGGATGTCATGCATCGCATCCATCCTTCTCATCAAGCGCCTATACTGCACTGAACTCATACCAGCACTGCCATGTGCTTGCAGCTGCTGCTGCTGCGAAGGACCGGCCTCCTCACCCAACTCAGCTCTCCAAGCTGCTCTACTCGCCTGAGTCGTGCCACCAGCATATGCCTGAGGAGTTGGCCTTCCACCTGGCAGATGGTCATAAGAATAACCAAGCCCCTTAGAATCGGGCTTCCCACTATACCACTCCTGCATACTCAACAACGTAGAACTGTCAGTCGGGGCACTAGTAAGCTGTAGCTGCTCGTGTACGGGCCAATGAACTTCAACCGCCATATACAGCTTCGTCACAATGGATGCATAGGGTATAGAACCCGTGGTACTCCCCCGCAAGAACCTCAGAATACCCTGATGAATCACTATCCCGAGATCCACATAGTCTCCCTAAATAATCCCCCACAATAATCGTGCACGCTCCACCGTAACATCATACACATGAGAAGATGGCATGATGTTGGCACAAATAAAAGAATTCCATGCACGTGCGAACCTGTTCATGCACGAGGCAGGGAAAGTGGCATACTCGTTCATGCCCTTCTTGAACTTCCAGTGAGTCTCAGGCACACAGAGGGTAGCAATGATCAAATCCAAGTTAAAATTATCCCCTGTCTTCTCATTCCAATTCTCCTGCTCTGGCCATCTCTCGAGCTGCTCAATCACCCTCCGATTCACCTCAACACTATAGTCCACAGTCAACCCCCTCACCACAGTGAAACCGTTCTTCTCCGCCTTTGCATTCGCGTAAAACTCGCGAACCACACTCATAGGTACCGCAACGGGTTCCTCACAAAAAGCAATCCAACCCATCTCTACAATCATCTCCAGCAACTTACCATCCCTCCCCGATGGCAGAAAACCTCACTCCTTGGCTATGGGCTTCGAAAGCAGCCTCATATACTCCGCCTCAGTCTCCGGAGTTGAAAACCTGGGCCTCACACCACCAACACTAGAAGAATCAGCATTGTTGCTGCTAACTTGGGTTCGTTGTCTTTGGGTGCCATTGGAAGTGAATAAGAGAGAATAAGATATGTGTGTATAAGAAGATTTGTGTTTGAGATATTAAGAAGTGATGGAAGAGTTTGTGTATAAGTGTGTGTATATATAGGAATTTGGGAGAGAATTGGTTATAGAAAAGAAATGGGAATTGATTATCAGAATAATGGTAGTAATGGGGTTGATTGAAATTAATTTGGAGAGGGAAATATGGGAAGTGGAAGAGTAAAATTCGGGTGCAAGCTATTTTTGTTTCTGATTTTTGATTTTTATTTTATTTTTTTCAGCTTCAGGGGGCCAGCGCGGGTGCGTCATGCTTCTATCAATCCAGCGCGGTCGCCTCGCCAGGCAGCGCGGCCGCACGCAGTCTCTGGAAATTCAGCACGACCGCCCCACTTCTCAGCGCAAGCGCGCCGTGCTATTGTAGTTGACACTGAATTTTTTTTTCTGAATTTTTTATTTTTTTCTCCTTTATTTCTTCTTCCACTACCTACTATTGTACAACAAACTTGGGTTGCCTCCCAAGAAGCGCTTGCTTTACATCGTTAGCTTGACGTAGAAACTCGAGATCAAGTAGAAAATAAAACGACACTAACCACCTCACAGTTTGCCGTATCCCCATAGTAATGCTTCAACCTCTGTCTATTCACCTTGAATGTTTGGCCTGGATCATTCTCAAAAATCTCCACCGCTCCATGTGGAAACACAGTTTTGATACTAAACGGCCCTGACCACCTCAACTTCAACTTTCCAGGAAAAAGACGGGGATGAGAGTTGAATAACAAAACTTATTTCCCCGGCACAATGATTTGAGCACTAGACCCCTATCGTGCCACCTCTTGACTCTCTCCTTATACATTTTGTTGTTCTTATACGCTTGAAGCCGAAACTCATCGAGTTCATTCAATTGAATCATCCTCTTCTTTCCAGCTGCATCTATATCAAGGTTCAATTTCTTCAAAGCCCAATACGCTTTATGCTCTAACTCCACAGACAAATGACATCCTTTTCCATAAACCAACTGAAACGGTGACATGCCAAGCAGAGTCTTGTATGCTATTCTATACGCCCAAACAGCTTCATCCAGTTTCAAAGACCAATCCTTCCTCGATGGACATACAACTTTTTATAGAATACGCTTGATCTCTCTGTTAGATACCTCAGCTTGACCATTAGTCTGAGGATGGTAGGCTGTAGCAAAGTGATGATTCATATTATATCTTTGCATCTTAGCAGTGAACTTGCGATTGCAGAAATGTGATCCCTCGTCACTGATTATGACTCTTGGAGTCCCAAATCTTGTGAATATCTGATTATGAAGAAAATTAAACACTACCTTCGCATCATTCATCGGCAAAGCCTTGACTTCAACCCATTTCGAGACATAATCAACTGCCAACAAGATATACTGCTTATTACAAGATGAGACAAATGGCCCCATGAAGTCAATTCCCCAAACATCGAAGACTTCAACCTCAAGAAGCACATTCAGAGGAATCTCGTCCCTCTTGGACATATTACCAATTCGCTGGCATCGATCACATTTCAAAACAAACTGATGCGCATCCTTAAACAATGTAGGCCAGAAGAATCCCGCTTGAAGGATACGAGCTGCTGTCTTTTCTCCACCATAGTGGCCACCATAAACAGTCGAATGACAATCTCGCAAGATCCCCCCCCCCCGTTTTATTGTACGGAATACATCTCCTGATGATTTGGTCAGCTCATTGCCTAAACAAGAATGGTTCGTCCCACATGTACCACTTCACCTCATGAAGAAACTTCTTCCTTTGAGCATAAGACAAGTCTGGAGGCATGATATTACTCACAAGGTAGTTCACAATGTCTGCAAACCACGGTTCTTCCTCTTGTACCCCAAACAACTGCTCATCGGGAAAAGACTCATTTATCAATGTCTTATCCTGTGATGTTACACTTGGATCTTCCAAATGAGAGAGATGATCAACGACTTGATTCTTAGTACCCTTTCTGTCCTTGATCTCTAACTCAAATTCCTGAAGTAAAAGAACCCATCGAATCAGTCTAGGCTTCGAGTCCTTCTTTGAGATGAGATATCGAATAGCAGCGTGATCAGTGAAAACTGTCACCTTCGTTCCAAGCAAATAAGATCAAAACTTCTCAAAATCGTAGACAATAGCCAATAGCTCTTTCTCAGTAGTAGTATAGTTCAGTTGAGCACCATTGAGGTGAAGGGTTTTTATTATGATTATACGCACCAAATGAGTGTATGTAAACGCTATTAGTTTTTGAAGAAAACGAACTTTGAAAAACAACCATATTTACGACTCATCGAGGATTACGGGAATCACAATATAATTACAAGATTAAAACCCTACGAATTTATATCCAAGTATGATAATTCAAAACATAAGGAAAAAATACGAAAGGAATTACGTCGCGAACCATTTACGAGGAAGTATTACGAAAACGTTTAAGCGACCGAGCGAACGCGTAAACGATTAAATAAACGTAACGCACTAACTAACCATTGTAAGAAAGTAACCATGGTTACTTTATCAAATAGTGAGCTAGATATAGGATGATCAACCAAGGCTAATGAAATAGTGAGCTAAGGAAGCTAAAATAAGTAGCTTAGCTTGTAAACTATGAAGCTAGTTAGATATGTCCATGGATTTAGCAACAAGAATAAACCTAGGATTCTAAATAATAAGATATCACAAACATAATTACCTAGAATCAACCAAGGAAGCAAGCATAAAAACTCTCTCCCCACTTCTTCATCAAGCTTCATTCGGCCCTTCCTAAAAACAAGAGAAATCAAATTCAAAACCTCAAGTTCTAGCCATGGTTAAATCCTCCCATTAATTCTCAAGATTCCTAACAACCAAACTAAGGTAAGATTAATCTTTGATCTCTTTTTATTAAGGTTTGATGGGTGAAATAAAATCAAGAAAGTTGAGAATGAATAGTATGAATAGTAACTCTTCTTTGGTTTCTTGATTTCAATGGTGGTTTTAGGTTCCAAAAACCATACCAATTACTCCCAAGACTTCACCATCATCAAGAACACATCTCAAGCTTTCAAGAAAGATAAAAATCTTTGACCCAACTTTATTTAAGATTCAATTTCCAGATCCTTTTAGTATGTAGTTATAAACCTAGTTTTAGTGGTGATATTGTTAAGATCTTGATGTTTAGTTAAGTAGTTTTAAGGTTGATTGTTTTTAGCACATAAATGCAACGAAAACGTAAATTTAAATCTTAAAAAAAACGAACCCTCCGCAGGATCCATGTGAAAAATAATATTTAATTCGTAGTTCAGTATGTTTACCTTAAGAAACTTTACGTTAATGGAAAGATGGAGGTCTTTAATAGCGATCCAAGAACGATGAGCGGAGATCCCTAGCAGCTGCTCCTCAAGTGTGAAGCACTCCACCGGTATCCACCAAGAGATCAATGTAATGGAGGAGGAAGATGTTGAGAGAATTAGTTGTCTCCCTCTATTTCTACTTTAGAGTTAGGGTTTTTATTTGGGTTAAGGCAAATAGGGTTTATAATAGTATATTTATAGGCAAAATTTTTAGCTGAAAATTTTCCATAAAATATTATTATTATTAACCCTTTAATTGATTATTCTTATTAACCAATTAACTAATAATTAAAATACCTTTTAATCATTAATCCCTTTTCTAAACACTTTAGAAAAATAATTCTCTCACTTGATTTAATTTCCAAAATTAAATTCTTAATTAATAATATTAAGAACTTTTCTTAATTAATTTATAATTAATTAAATCTCATTTAATCAATTATTAAATTTGCTAATTAATTGTTTATTTCACAAATAAATAATTATCGGCAATTATTAATTAATTCCTCCACCATTAAATCATTCTCTTTTATGGTGTGACCCTGCAGGTTCAATATTAAGCCGGTAGTAGAAATAAATAATAATAAAACTATTTTATCATTATTTATATAAATTCTCTAATTCATTAAATATGATTAATTAATTAATCATATTTATTCTACATCGTGAAGGATACTTCTCAACATATCGCGACTATCCGGATAATACGAATTCACTGCTTAGAATACCAAGAACCCATTCTGTGAATAGTTACCGTACAATCAATTCCTTTTACCCTGCAATGTCACGATTAAATACAAGGCATGGAACTTGTGTCAAGCCTATTTTATTTAATCATATGCTTTCCCATTCACTATGCTTAGTTCTAATTATTGTGAATTAGAACCTCATTTCTAATTTCATTCACTCTGGCCAGAGATTCCTGAAATAGCATAAGTGGATCAGCATTGAACATTCTCTTCCTTCACTGGAAGGGGTAGATCCTTTATTGATCATACACTATCTTCGTGTACAAATTCCTACACCTAGTAGAGCCCTTATTATTGTCCCTAGAGACTAAGAACTAAACCAAAGTATAGTTCAGTGTACACAAGATGACAATGATGACCTCAAGTCTAAGGATACTTGTACAACTATCACTATATGAACATCTGCTGACACGTGAGTGAACTCCATCAGTTGTTCAGTTGTGTGAGTCATGTTCAGTGAACTTATTCTATAATAAGCACCCACATACTAGGTATAATGTCACCACGCAGATGTTTTTGAGAACAGACATCCTTCATAATGAAGCAAGCATAGTATGTACCGATCTTTGCGGATTACTGATTACCAGTTAATAATCCTATGACCAGGAAATATTTAAGTTCAGAGTTATCATCTTTTAGGTCTCATTATTATGATCTCATCATAATCCATAAAAAGCTTTACTCTAAACAATGGTATATCTTATTTAAACACTTAAATAGATAAAGCCCGCAATAAAACTAAAACAAGTCTTTTATTAATATCAATGAAATCAAAACAGATTACATAAAAGTTATTCCTAAATTATTATACATGATTGGACTTAGGACACATCTCTTTCAATCTCCCTTTTGTACTAAAGCCAATCACTCTGGTATCTAATACCCATCTTGTCTTTACGACGATCAAAGTGACTTTGAGAAAGTGGCTTTGTTAAAGGGTCTGCTATGTTGTTATGTGTGTCAACTCTCTTGACGTTGACATCTCCTCTTTCAACAATCTCCCTAATCTGATGAAAGCGTCGCAAAACATTTCCTATAAGAAGTATGTCATCCACATACAATACAAGAAATGTTACCGTACTCCCACTAACCTTCTTGTAGACACATGGTTCATCTATGTTTTTGATAAAACCAAATTCTTTGATTGTCTCATCAAAATGGATGTTCCATCTATGAGAAGCTTGCCTTAAACCATATATGGTTCGCAGCAGCTTACACACTAGGTGTTCATTTCCCTTGGAAAGAAAACCCTCTGGCTATGTCATATACACTTCCTCTTCAAGTTCCCCATTGAGGAAGGCCGTTTTCACATCCATTTGCCAGATCTCATAGTCGTAGTAAGCAGCAATCGCAAGCAAAATCTGAATTGATTTTAATAGGGCTACAGGCGAAAAAGTTTCATCAAAGTCAATCCCTTGCCTTTGTTTGAATCCTTTTGCCACGAGCCCGACCTTATAGGTCTCCACCTGGCCATCTGCTCCAATCTTTCTTTTGTATACCCACTTGTACCCAATAGGCTTAACAGCTTCAGGCGCCTCAACCAGAGTCCATACTTGGTTATACTTGGTTGGTATACATAGATTCCATTTCGAATTTCATGTCACTATGCCATTTCTCTGAGTCAACACTATTCATAGCCTCATTATAGGTTACATTGTCGTCATTATCAATGATTGACAACTCATTGTCATTCTCAATGACAAGGCCATAATACCTCTCAGGTTGGCGAGACACTCTCCCTGACCTACGAATGGGCTGTTCCACAGAAGTTTGTTTAGTCTGAACAGGTGTTTCCATTGGATCCGTAGTAGTTTATGCTTCTTGAACGTCATCAAGTTCAATTTTGCTCCCACTGTTTCCTTCAAGGATAAACTGCTTTTCCAAGAAGGTAGCATGTCTAAAGACAAACACCCGATGATCGGTGTAATAGTAATACCATAAAGTCTCTTTGGGATATCCCACAAGATTACATTTTACGGATCGAGATTCCAGCTTATCTGGGTCAACTTTCTTGATATAAGCTGGACATCCCCAAATCTTAACGTGTTTAAGACTCGGTTTCCTTTCTTTCCATATCTCATATGGAGTTTGAGGAACAGATTTGGAAGGCACCTTATTCAGTAAATATGCTGAGGTTTCCAATGCATAACCCCATAGGAATACTGGAAGATTCGCATAGCTCATCATGGACCGAACCATGTCTAACAAAGTTCGATTTCTCCTTTCAGATACCTCATTCAACTGTGGAGTATATGGAGGAGTCCACTGGGAGACTATACCATTTTCTTTGAGATAAGCTAGAAACTCTCCATTCAAGTATTCACCACCTCGATCTGATCGAAGAATTATAATACTATGTTTGGTTTGTTTCTCCACTTCATACTTATATTCTTCGAACTTTTCAAAGGCTTCAGACTTGTGTTTCATCAAATACACATATCTGAATCTAGATCGATCATCTATGAAAGCAATGAAGTATGAAAATCTACCCATGGTTTGCGTAGACATTGGTCCACATACATCTGTGTGTACCAATCCTAGCATATCTGCAGCCCTCTCTCCATGTCCACTAAATGGAGATTTGGTCATTTTACCCAATAGACAAGACTCGCATATAGGATATGATTCAAAATCAAAGGGGTCAAGTAACCCTTCCTTATGCAATGTCTGCAGTCTATTTTCACTAATATGACCAAGTCTGCAGTGCCACAAGAAAGTGAGATTTTCATCATCCCTTTTTCTTTTATTAGTATGTTCAATTTGTAGTAAATTATGCTCTCGTCACATACATACAGACCATTGTTTAAAATACCACTTCCATAAAGAACGTTATCTCTAAGGATTGAATATTTATTATTCTGAATAATAAACAAAAATCCAGCCAAGTCTAACATGGAATAGAAATAATATTCCTCACAATCGAGGGAACAAAATAACAATTATTTAGAACAATAGTCTTGCCCGTAGGCATATGTAAATGAAATGATCCTACAGCTTCAGCAGCAACTCTTGCTCCATTTCCCATTCGTAGAATCACCTCCTCTTCTTCAAGAGTCCTACTTTTCCTTAGTCCCTGCAACGAATTGCAAATATAAGAACCACAGGCGGTATCTAATACCCAAGTAGAAATTTGACTTAGTGACATATTAACTTCGATCATGAACATACCTGAATCAGAAGCGGTAGTCTCACTACCCTTCTTCTTCTTCAATTCTGCAAGGTAAACCTTGCAGTTCCTCTTCTAGTGCCCCACCTTGTTACAGTGAAAGCAAACAACTTTGCTCTTGGGGTCTTCAGCTTTTGGTGAAACCGGCTTTTTCTCACCTACTTTCTTCTTCTTGGAAGGGTTCTTCTTCCTTTTCTTAGGATTGGAACCTTCACCAATTAGAAGAACAGAACTCTTCTTAGGGGGGGAAATTCGATTCCGCGGTCTTCAACATGTTGTGGAGTTCAGGCAGGCTGACATCCAGCTTATTCATGTGAAAGTTCACAACAAACTGCGAGAACGAACTCGGAAGTGATTGCAAGACCAAGTCTTGGCTCAGCTCCCCATCCATGGCAAAACTAAGTTGTCCAAGACGTTCAATCAAATTGATCATCTTAAGTACATGGTCATTCACAGATGATCCCTCAGACATCCTACAACCGAACATCTCCTTCGATATCTCATATCGAGCTGTCCTCCTTGCCACATCATACAACTCTTGTAGATGCATAAGGATAGTGTAAGCATCCATATGCTCATGTTGCTTCTGTAGCTCAATGTTCATGGAAGCTAGCATGATGCATTGAGCAACATTTGCATCATCTATCCACTTACGATACACAACATATTCATCATTATGTGCATCGCTAGCAGGTTCAGTAGGCTTAGGTGAGTCAAGCACATATTCCAGCTTTTCAACCCTGAGAACAATTCTCAAGTTTCGAAGCCAGTCAGCAAAATTAGGACCAGTCAACTTGTGAGCACCTAGTATACTCCGGAGTGATAGTGCAAAAGACATAACGAATATAGTAAATCTGTAAATGATGAACACATAACAACACTTAGTAAATATTCAATTTCATTTCAAAACACTATATGAATCGGGTCTTTATTCATAAGTGGCTTCCACTAGTTTATCTAATTTATTCAACCCCTAAGTGAAAATTAAGCATTCATAATGCTAGTGGGAATAGGGATCCTACATTCCATCACACAATCTCGGTTGTAGCACGAAACGTCATGTGATGTTCAATAGGTAGACAACTCTTGTCAATTACATCTTATGTTATTCCCTAATAAAAACTTTAGCCTCTTGAATAATTGAGTCACGGTTGTAGCACGACAAACTCAATATTCTAAGTCAAGTCTAACCCAACATTTCGTACAATTGAATCAGTCTCCAACGGCCCACGGCTGTAGCACGTAATGACCTTTAGATTCTAATTTAATGTACACATCTTTATGTAATAGACAAGTATTTCTTATTTCGAAATCAAAGCCCTCGGCTGTAGCACGAAATGACAATGATTTAAAAATAAGAACTACTTTCTACCATGTTGGAAGGCTTTGACCGACACAAGCCCGTTGTGTCATTGGCCAATTACTACTTGATATTATTTAATTTTAGAGGGATTATATTATGTTACAATCATAATCATATTATAAAGAGATTCTTCCTTTTAAATTAATTATTTCAAATCAATAATCGATAATCAGATGATTCCCAGATCGGGGGGAGCATTGTCAAGAGGCGTCACTTAATACCCCTTTCTTACAGATAGAAATCTGCTTTTGACAGAATCATCCTTTCTCTCAATATTGAAAATTCATATTTAATTACGTGTTTCATAAACACAAGAATCTCATGATTGTATTCATAATATTATTGTTAAGGTAAGAAACGATTCCTATTCTAGATTTTCTAGAGCACGCCTTATATTGATTTAAGTTCACCTAAATCTATCATCACATGGTAAACATAGTCATATATTTCATATATAAAATTAAATAAACAAGTAAATGTAAAGTGCAATAAAGTAAATATGTTTGGTTATGGCCCCATCCTATGTGATCTTTATCAAGCTCATGATAAAGATCAAGGTCAATCTAATATGGTGGTGGAAATAAATACAACTACTTATTACATAAGTCTTCATCTTTGTTTAGACTTCTTGTATGCCTCGTCTTCTTCTTTGTATCACCTCCATTGGATAGCCTTCTTGAGTCTTCAATTACATTACATGATTGAAAGTAAAACTAATCTAATGAACTTACAAGAATAACTCGAGTTACATTCGAGATTTATGATTACAAAGATTGACGACATGCAAGTCGTATTTAAAACCAGAACCAAAACCATTACACTAAGGTCGAAAGGCCATAACCATCCACCATGCTCATACAACACATAAAAGCATCTGATCTTAACATATCATATTATCCATGATCTAATCATAAAAAAAATATGACAAAAATCAGAAAAATCAGAATTAAATCAGAAAAACAAGAATCACTGTTTAAGGGCAGTAAACGACGTCAAACGCCTTACAGACGAGTCGTTGATAGTTTTCGCTATCAGTTTTGTTCAGACGCTCGTTTACCTATGGAATAGGGTATTCGTTTGCGTAAATCGTACACCAGACCCAGATTTCAGCAAATCTGCAGCAGCCAATTCAGAATCCGTATCTAATATGATTCTCATAATTAGAACAAACATAAATCATGTATATATCAGTATATATACAGATTACATAATCATCTTATGATTATACAACTCACATGAATATCATATATTCAAAACCATACATATATAAGCATATTATATCAACATCAAATCATGGTGAATCACGTACATGCTCATATATCGAAAACAGTTAAACACATAAATGAATTAAAAACTTTTCGCAAGTAGCTCTGATGCCATTGAAGGGTTTTTAGCACGTAAACGCAACGAAAAAGTAAATTTAAAACTTAAAAAAAAACCGAAACCCTCCGCAAGATCCATGCGAAAAATAATATTTAATTCGTAGTTCAGTATATTTACCTTAAGAAGCTTTACGTTAATGGAAAGATGGAGGTCTTTAATAGCGATCCAAGAATGATGAGCGGAGATCCCTAGCAGCTGCTCCTCAAGTGTGAAGCACTCCACCGGTATCAACCAAGAGATCAATGTAATGGAGGAGGAAGAGGTTGAGAGAATTAGTTGTCTCCCTCTATTTCTACTTTAGAATTAGGGTTTTTATTTGGGTAAAGGCAAATAGGGTTTATAATAGTATATTTATAGGCAAAATTTTCAGCTGAAATTTATTCATAAAATAATATTATTATTAACCCTTTAATTGATTATTCTTATTAACCAATTAACTAATAATTAAAACACCTTTTAATCATTAATCCCTTTTCTAAACACTTTAGAAAAATAATTCTCTCACTTGATTTAATTTCCAAAATTAAATTCTTAATTAATAATATTAAGAACTTTTCTTAATTAATTTATAATTAATTAAATCTCATTTAATCAATTATTAAATTTGCTAATTAATTATTTATTTCACAAATAAATAATTATCAGCCATTATTAATTAATTCCTCCACCATTAAATCATTCTCTTTTATGGTGTGACCCTGTAGGTTCAATATAAGCCGGTAGTAGAAATAAATAATAATAAAACTATTTTATCATTATTTATATAAATTCTCTAATTCATTAAATATGATTAATTAATTAATCATATTTATTCTACATCGTGAGGGATACTTCTCAGCATATCGCGATTATCCTGATTATAAGAATTCACTGCTTAGAATACCAAGAACCCATTTAGTGAATAATTACCGTACAATCAATACCTTCTATCCTGGAATGTCACGATTAAATACAAGGCATGGAACTTGTGTCAAGCCTATCTTATTTAATCATATGTTTTCCCATTCACTATGCTTAGTTCTAATTATTGTGAATTGGAACCTCCTTTCTAATTTCATTCACTCTAGCCAGAGATTCCTGAACTAGCATAAGTGGATCAGCATTGAACATTCTCTTCCTTCACTGGAAGGGGTAGATCCTTTATTGATCATACACTATCTTTGTGTACAAATTCCTACACCTAATAGAGCCCTTATTATTGTCCCTAGAGACTAAGAACTAAACCAAAGTATAGTTCAGTGTACACAAGATGACTATGATGACCTCAAGTCTAAGGATACTTGTACAACTGTAACGCCCCCAAATCCGGGGTCAGAGGATTTGGTCGTCACTATAAAACTTCAATCCAAAATTAACCTGTTAAATCAAATAATAAATGCCAGCGGAAGATATTTATCATTTATGACCCCAACTAATCCAAGATCTTTTAAGGTTACAGTTCTAGAAACAAGAATTCCAAATTCCACAAATAAATTTTTCACTTTCTTTTAAATCTCTTTTCAATAAATTCCAACTCAAAACTAAACCCACTAGTATAACTTCGAAATGAAGTATACTAGGCCCAAATAAAATACAAAACTATAATATAATATAATATAAACAACTTTACATAATAAAACTTACACTAGTCCGCAAACCCTGGACCAACCACCTTCCAAGAGCTTCTTCTTGCTTCCTCGAATTACACGGCTAAACAGCAAGCTAATCCTCACTGGAGGTTAAATTTAAAAACAGGCAAGTATGAGCGAAAGAAATGCTCAGCAAGTTCATTATAGTAAATATCGGGTCATTTTGATAAAAAACTAACATCTGCATCGGTGCAGATCATTTAGAAATCATAATTGCTGAATCATAAAATTTTAGTTGAGGAATCCCAGAATTGATTCCTTAATTGTATTCAAAAACCCTTTTTATATTTTCCAGCGACGTGCTTCAGCAATACTTTGAATCATAACGAGAATAAAAACTCGTAAAACAGTGTTTACGGAAATATCGTAAACCACAATAACATGAAACAATGATTATGGATTGAATCATAAACTTTACTCAAAACCGAACTCTTGAGATTAATACTTATTTTGTTGTCATATCAAATTAGATATCAATACGAACTTTGATGCTCACAACACCCATACTGAAGTCAACATCAATCATCTATACTAATACCACCTTTGATATTTAACAACAATGTAAGTATCCACAAAATCAGAAACTGAATCAAAGCCACAGTTCACTTTTAATCCAAAACAGAATCAGTACTTTTAATCCAAAACAGAATCAGTCAATAAATCATTTATTCTATGAATATCAAAAATGATATGACAATTTAGATTAGGATCATTCTCCGACGGACGTACTATCACATGCTGATCAGCCCGTGTGATAGCACAAGGTCATGATTCATAGAAACGTGACCCCAAAAACACGAGTACTCAAACAAAAAGGCATAACTAGCCTGTGGCAAAAATGGTGTCATAATATTCATATGGCAATTAGAAATAGCCCTCCGCTGGACCGTCCGTCCCGGTCACTTACGCAATTATGATCCAATCTTAAAACTTTTTATTGAAATGGGGTCATGATACTCGACACCCGAAATAATTTTATTCCCCCAATTATTGGGTAGGAATATTCGCAACCAAATCACTTTTCTCAAAATCCAAAACATTTATAAATCCGATAATTGGATAAGTAAAATCACTTGACTATTCTTAACATAGAACAACAGACGAGTATTTGCATAACAGAATTATTTAATTCAGCGATATGTAAAACATTTATCTATTCCGAACAGAGAATAGGGAAAACAATACTTGCATAATATAATTCGAAATAAACGTCACTTGAATGATAAGTGAAGTCAGGGGTACTTGCATAATATAATTCGAAATGAACATCACTTGAACGATAAGTGAAGTTAGGGTTACTTGCATAATATAATTCGAAATGAACATCACTTGAACGATAAGTGAAGTTAGGGTTACTTGCCTTTGGTTTTTAGCAGTTAGTCACACTCGCAAACACGGATCAGTTCTGACATTCTGTCTTAAGACATCACCGTCCTTCTATTCAACACTTGACTGATATACTGCTCCTGCAATCGCTAGAAGCCAGTTATCCAATACCATTCCATCTCATTCTTTATCCAACGTCTTGTCCAGATCAACTCGAGAGATCCGCATCTATAATTAAAATATAAAACTTTAATCGTCTAATTGATAACCACTCGACGAACTACGCGTCAAAAGCCTATCGTCTACCCATACGATAGCCCACACATAATTATATCAGCCAAACACAGGAATCTTGACCCACATATGCACATAATTCACATAGCACATAAGCACATAATCCACGTATCACATAATTCATATCACATATGACTCAGTTCGTCTAAAGGTTCGACTCGATACGTTTAAAACTGAAATCAGATCAAAAATATGATTTTTCGATCAATAATCGACTTAGAATAACTTGTAAAACAAACGACCTTTCGAAACAAAAAGGATTTGGGTCTCGAAAGTATTTTTAATGAAAGCAGAATATTTTTCTGAGTCTGTACGCGTTCGTTTCATATTAAACGGACAAACGGTTTATTTAATATGAATTTTTGAACATTTTTCGGAATTAAAACAAGTCTCCGAATCATTTATAACTAAATAATAGTGCTCGAACACTCAAAAATAATTTTATAAAATTTATCGAGCCTAGAAAATAATTTACAATAATATTTTAAAGCTCGAAACTATTTTTCGGAATTTTTAAATCAAAATAAATAATTAAATCTAATTAAATAATCAATTAAAATTAATTAATAACTAATTAAATTAATTAATCAATTAACATTTAAATTAATTGACTAATTAAATAATTAATTATTCACTAAAATTAATTAATTAAATAATTTGGATTTATTTTTGAATTAAAATAAATTTTCAGAATTAAAATAATGATTTTTAAATTAAATAAAATGATTTTTGTAAATAAGAAAAACAATTTTGTATTAAAATAAAAGAAAAATGCCAGAAACGAATATCAGAATTTTGCAACTGGGTTTATAAGATTAAAATCGGGTCGGTTTCCGGGTTGGAATTCGGGTGAACCGGGTCGGAATCGGGTTAATGGGTCAACCAAGAACCCTACCGGAATCACCTAGAAGGTGACCGGTTTCTGGGATTGTCCCAGTTGCCGGCGAACTTCCGCTGACCCCTATAACCTCTGACGAGCACGAACAGTGCCAAAATCAATGCGTAACGACGAGTTCTCCCCCTCCAATCAATCTGAAATGACACCAGCAACCCAGAAATACGAATCAATCGCCCCTAACCTCGCCTGAACTCTATGTCCGGCTAAAATCAAACAAAACTCCGGCTAACATAGTTTCTTACTCGATTCTATACCAAAATCAACGATTAAGCTATCAAAATAATGCCCGGAATTAACATAATTCATTCATAGCCTTTAAATCAACGACCCAACAACAGTAAGAACAGAAATCGAATTTTAAAGATCATGGTAATTTCGATTTTTGCTAATAACAAACTCAAAATGATGCAATTCCTATATCAATCCGAAGCAAATCAGTTCTACAGTCTTATACAAACAATCAAATATGCAAAAATTCACTCAATAATAAAGCCCCGATTTAGTCGATTCCGACGAGCGGGGTTCGAGCAAAATACCGAACCTTTGTTCGAGAAGTTGATGCCAACCGGTTCGTCTCTTTACAAACTACAATTTTGTACCAAGAACACTTCAAACAATCCCTGAATTGCAGGTGAATCTTCGAGAATGAAATGGTTTTTGGTCTGTGTTTATCCGATAAGGAAGAGAGGAAAGACTCTGATAACTATCTGATAGTATTTTTTTTTTTTATAAAACATTATATACGAGAATAATATAAAAATATCCCGTCTCTCGAAAGTACGGGTTTTGTTGATTTATCGAAATGGTTATCGTATCGAAAATATTGCGTCGGGCCGCGCACGGGTCAGACCGTAATCCGGATTGAAAAAGTCAAAACACGGAAAATGTCCGGAATTACCAGATTAGGTTAGGAAGGAGTTTTCGAAAGAGTTTCGGGTTGTAAAAACGCAAAAACAGTTGAAGTCGGACGATTCCCGGCTTTATAAAATAATTTTGGTAATTATTCAGAAAATAATTAATAAATCATAAATCAATATAAAATCGTCTAACAGTCCAAAAATTACCAGAAAAATATCACAATTATCTATATTTTATTCTGGACATATAAAAATTCAAATACTCAAATAATATCACATATAAACATCCAAACATCAATTCCACTTATCAGATAATTCACCAAAATTCACATAAAATCACATAAATAATTCCAAATAATTATAAAAATAATATCTGAAAATATGGGATATTACAATCTACCCTCCTTATAAGGATTCCGTCCTCGGAATCAACAGAAGAAAGCACTAAGGGATTTCTAACCAACTTTCCATTTCCAAATAACCTTAATTTTCCATAATCTCAAATAAATCTTGTATTCCTTGTATAATAAAAACTTTTATAGGAGCTTCACCGTGCACCTTGTTCCATTCACACCCTTTGACCAATTCCTCAATAGAATCACTTTTATTGATCGCGAGAAGGAAGAATGGAGAGAAAGATAGAGAGATTAAAATAAAGATAGATAAAGAGAGAAATAAAGAAACAGATTGACTTCGGTATATGCCACTAATATTTTAATCGCATTGCAGTCCACTGTCGTCCTTCGTAATTTCATCACATCGCCTTACTTTGACTTGAACAGGATACTCAACTTAACTTGATTGGCATACCTTCGAATATTTGGAATGATAAAATCATAGAATTTCAAAAAGAAGAGACTTTGACACCATGACGGAACCAAAATCTGAATTTGAGAAAAAGTATTATTGAAATAAAAGAATAACTGAGAGATCAATATGATCAAACGAACTTGGTATTGCGTGCCCAAATTAAGACACCACTAAAGGTTGTTAACCTTCATGTATTCACAATACACACAAGTGATGGCGTCCCATCCAACTCCTATCACACAGACAGGGATACCTTCTGTCCCCTATAATTAGGGTTGTTCATCTCAGTCAGAATAAAAGAATATGAAAGTGATCGAAAATCAAATGAATAAAACTGAAAGGATTTCAAGCTGATAATTCTGAAGGAATAGAATCCAGAGAACAAAATTTTGGCACCTAATGAGCAAGTGGTGTCACATCATCAAAAAACTATCCACCAAATAAGAAAAGTGGAATTAAATTATCATAACTTGGCAGAGCTATCAAAAGCTGAAAAATAGGCTTCATGACAGACTCCGGCACATTTAAAACACAATTATGATTGAAATGAGTGTTAGGGAATATCTCCTCTAACAATTACTTCTTTTTGAGAGATGTCAAAAGGAATTATAGAAATAGAAGGTATTTCCAAAGTCTTAATATTTATCTTCAATTTGAACTCTTCAGTTGACTCGTCATCCGATTCTAGATACTTCTTCATATTCTAAGGATATCGATAATATCCATCGTCGTCGAATCGTAGTCTCGGAAGATTCCACAATAGAAATTTGCAGCTTCCCGGAGTTCCATCCAGTTCAGCACAATCATCTCAAACGAATGCGCTTATCTTAACTTATTCGTTGGTACTATATCCAATAGTCCAACAGGAACTCGATATGAGCTCAAACGTCCTCACATAGCTATACACACTCCTACACACTCTCGTTTCTAGTTTACTATAACCTCAGCTCTGATACCAACCTGTAACGCCCCCAAATCCGGGGTCAGAGGATTTGGTCGTCACTATAAAACTTCAATCCAAAATTAACCTGTTAAATCAAATAATAAATGCCAGCGGAAGATATTTATCATTTATGACCCCAACTAATCCAAGATCTTTTAAGGTTACAGTTCTAGAAACAAGAATTCCAAATTCCACAAATAAATTTTTCACTTTCTTTTAAATCTCTTTTCAATAAATTCCAACTCAAAACTAAACCCACTAGTATAACTTCGAAATGAAGTATACTAGGCCCAAATAAAATACAAAACTATAATATAATATAATATAAACAACTTTACATAATAAAACTTACACTAGTCCGCAAACCCTGGACCAACCACCTTCCAAGAGCTTCTTCTTGCTTCCTCGAATTACACGGCTAAACAGCAAGCTAATCCTCACTGGAGGTTAAATTTAAAAACAGGCAAGTATGAGCGAAAGAAATGCTCAGCAAGTTCATTATAGTAAATATCGGGTCATTTTGATAAAAAACTAACATCTGCATCAGTGCAGATCATTTAGAAATCATAATTGCTGAATCATAAAATTTTAGTTGAGGAATCCCAGAATTGATTCCTTAATTGTATTCAAAAACCCTTTTTATATTTTCCAGCGACGTGCTTCAGCAATACTTTGAATCATAACGAGAATAAAAACTCGTAAAACAGTGTTTACGGAAATATCGTAAACCACAATAACATGAAACAATGATTATGGATTGAATCATAAACTTTACTCAAAACCGAACTCTTGAGATTAATACTTATTTTGTTGTCATATCAAATTAGATATCAATACGAACTTTGATGCTCACAACACCCATACTGAAGTCAACATTAATCATCTATACTAATACCACCTTTGATATTTAACAACAATGTAAGTATCCACAAAATCAGAAACTGAATCAAAGCCACAGTTCACTTTTAATCCAAAACAGAATCAGTACTTTTAATCCAAAACAGAATCAGTCAATAAATCATTTATTCTATGAATATCAAAAATGATATGACAATTTAGATTAGGATCATTCTCCGACGGACGTACTATCACATGCTGATCAGCCCGTGTGATAGCACAAGGTCATGATTCATAGAAACGTGACCCCAAAAACACGAGTACTCAAACAAAAAGGCATAACTAGCCTGTGGCAAAAATGGTGTCATAATATTCATATGGCACTTAGAAATAGCCCTCCGCTGGACCGTCCGTCCCGGTCACTTACGCAATTATGATCCAATCTTAAAACTTTTTATTGAAATGGGGTCATGATACTCGACACCCGAAATAATTTTATTCCCCCAATTATTGGGTAGGAATATTCGCAACCAAATCACTTTTCTCAAAATCCAAAATATTTATAAATCCGATAATTGGATAAGTAAAATCACTTGACTATTCTTAACATAGAACAACAGACGAGTATTTGCATAACAGAATTATTTAATTCAGCGATATGTAAAACATTTATCTATTCCGAACAGAGAATAGGGAAAACAATACTTGCATAATATAATTCAAAATAAACGTCACTTGAATGATAAGTGAAGTCAGGGGTACTTGCATAATATAATTCGAAATGAACATCACTTGAACGATAAGTGAAGTTAGGGTTACTTGCATAATATAATTCGAAATGAACATCACTTGAACGATAAGTGAAGTTAGGGTTACTTGCCTTTGGTTTTTAGCAGTTAGTCACACTCGCAAACACGGATCAGTTCTGACATTCTGTCTTAAGACATCACCGTCCTTCTATTCAACACTTGACTGATATACTGCTCCTGCAATCGCTAGAAGCCAGTTATCCAATACCATTCCATCTCATTCTTTATCCAACGTCTTGTCCAGATCAACTCGAGAGATCCGCATCTATAATTAAAATATAAAACTTTAATCGTCTAATTGATAACCACTCGACGAACTACGCGTCAAAAGCCTATCGTCTACCCATACGATAGCCCACACATAATTATATCAGCCAAACACAGGAATCTTGACCCACATATGCACATAATTCACATAGCACATAAGCACATAATCCACGTATCACATAATTCATATCACATATGACTCAGTTCGTCTAAAGGTTCGACTCGATACGTTTAAAACTGAAATCAGATCAAAAATATGATTTTTCGATCAATAATCGACTTAGAATAACTTGTAAAACAAACGACCTTTCGAAACAAAAAGGATTTGGGTCTCGAAAGTATTTTTAATGAAAGCGGAATATTTTTCTGAGTCTGTACGCGTTCGTTTCATATTAAACGGACAAACGGTTTATTTAATATGAATTTTTGAACATTTTTCGGAATTAAAACAAGTCTCCGAATCATTTATAACTAAATAATAGTGCTCGAACACTCAAAAATAATTTTATAAAATTTATCGAGCCTAGAAAATAATTTACAATAATATTTTAAAGCTCGAAACTATTTTTCGGAATTTTTAAATCAAAATAAATAATTAAATCTAATTAAATAATCAATTAAAATTAATTAATAACTAATTAAATTAATTAATCAATTAACATTTAAATTAATTGACTAATTAAATAATTAATTATTCACTAAAATTAATTAATTAAATAATTTGGATTTATTTTTGAATTAAAATAAATTTTCAGAATTAAAATAATGATTTTTAAATTAAATAAAATGATTTTTGTAAATAAGAAAAACAATTTTGTATTAAAATAAAAGAAAAATGCCAGAAACGAATATCAGAATTTTGCAACTGGGTTTATAAGATTAAAATCGGGTCGGTTTCCGGGTTGGAATTCGGGTGAACCGGGTCGGAATCGGGTTAATGGGTCAACCAAGAACCCTACCGGAATCACCTAGAAGGTGACCGGTTTCTGGGATTGTCCCAGTTGCCGGCGAACTTCCGCTGACCCCTATAACCTCTGACGAGCACGAACAGTGCCAAAATCAATGCGTAACGACGAGTTCTCCCCCTCCAATCAATCTGAAATGACACCAGCAACCCAGAAATACGAATCAATCGCCCCTAACCTCGCCTGAACTCTATGTCCGGCTAAAATCAAACAAAACTCCGGCTAACATAGTTTCTTACTCGATTCTATACCAAAATCAACGATTAAGCTATCAAAATAATGCCCGGAATTAACATAATTCATTCATAGCCTTTAAATCAACGACCCAACAACAGTAAGAACAGAAATCGAATTTTAAAGATCATGGTAATTTCGATTTTTGCTAATAACAAACTCAAAATGATGCAATTCCTATATCAATCCGAAGCAAATCAGTTCTACAGTCTTATACAAACAATCAAATATGCAAAAATTCACTCAATAATAAAGCCCCGATTTAGTCGATTCCGACGAGCGGGGTTCGAGCAAAATACCGAACCTTTGTTCGAGAAGTTGATGCCAACCGGTTCGTCTCTTTACAAACTACAATTTTGTACCAAGAACACTTCAAACAATCCCTGAATTGCAGGTGAATCTTCGAGAATGAAATGGTTTTTGGTCTGTGTTTATCCGATAAGGAAGAGAGGAAAGACTCTGATAACTATCTGATAGTATTTTTTTTTTTTATAAAACATTATATACGAGAATAATATAAAAATATCCCGTCTCTCGAAAATACGGGTTTTGTTGATTTATCGAAATGGTTATCGTATCGAAAATATTGCGTCGGGCCACGCACGGGTCAGACCGTAATCCGGATTGAAAAAGTCAAAACACGGAAAATGTCCGGAATTACCAGATTAGGTTAGGAAGGAGTTTTCGAAAGAGTTTCGGGTTGTAAAAACGCAAAAACAGTTGAAGTCGGACGATTCCCGGCTTTATAAAATAATTTTGGTAATTATTCAGAAAATAATTAATAAATCATAAATCAATATAAAATCGTCTAACAGTCCAAAAATTACCAGAAAAATATCACAATTATCTATATTTTATTCTGGACATATAAAAATTCAAATACTCAAATAATATCACATATAAACATCCAAACATCAATTCCACTTATCAGATAATTCACCAAAATTCACATAAAATCACATAAATAATTCCAAATAATTATAAAAATAATATTTGAAAATATGGGATATTACAACAACTATCACTATGTGAACATCTGCTGACACGTGAGTGAACTCCATAAGTTGTTCAGCTATGTGAGTCATGTTCAGTGAACTTATTCTATAATAAGCACCTACATACTAGTTATAGTGTCACCACACAAATGTTTATGAGAACGGACATCCTTCATAATGAAGCAAGCATAGTATGTACCGATCTTTGCGGATTACTAATTACCAGTTAGTACTCCTACGACCAGGAAATATTTAAGTTCAGAGTTATCATCTTTTAGGTCTCATTATTATGATCTCATCATAATCCATAAAAAGCTTTACTCTAAACTATGGTATATCTTATTTAAACACTTAAATAGATGAAGCCCGCAATAAAACCAAAACAAGTCTTTTATTAATATCAATGAAATCAAAACAGATTAAATAAAAGTTATTCCTAAATCAGCATACATGATTGGACTTAGGACACATCTCTTTCATGAGGGTCTTACTAGCATAGTATACCACATGAAATATGTTGTTCTTTCTCTGTCCAAGAACTGCTCCAACTGCATAGTCACTTGCATCGCACATCATCTCAGAAGGTTCATCCAAATTAGGTGCAGTTATGACAGGCGCCGTGATTAAAATTTTTCTTTAAGATCTCAAAAGCAGTAAGGCCTCATCATCAAAATCGAACGGGACATCTTTCTCTAGAAGATTGCACAAGGGTTTAGAGATTTTAGAGAAGTCCTTGATGAATCGCCAAATAGAAACCCACATGGTCAATAAAGCTGCGAACTCCCTTAAGAGAAATTGGTGGAGGAAGGTTTTCGATAACCCCACCTTGGCATTTTCCTTCTCAAGACCTTTAGTAGAGACCTTGTGCCCAAGAATAATACCCTGTAGCACCATAAAATGACATTTTTCCCAGTTGAGAACCAGATTGGTCTCAACACACCTTTTAAGAATGACGCCGAGATTTTGCAAGCATTCGTCAAAAGAATCACCAAACACAGAGAAATCATCCATGAACACCTCCACATTCTGACCAATCATGTCAGAGAAGATAGACATCATGCATCTCTGAAATGTGGCAGGTGCACCACACAACCCAAAAAAAACTCTTCTGAAGGCAAAAGTACCAAATAGACAAGTGAAGGTAGTCTTTTCCTGATCTTCCGGAGCAATAAAATCTGATTATAACCCAAATAGCCATCCAAAAGACAGTAGTACTCATGCCCAGCCAATCTGTCAAGCATCTGATCAATAACCGGAAGAGGGAAGTGATTCTTCCTTGTGGCCTTATTCAGCTTCCTGTAATCCATACAAACTCTCCACCCCGTGACTGTTCGAGTAGGAATGAGCTCATTCTTCTCATTAGCAACCACTGTGATACCTCCTTTCTTCGGCACATACTGAATTGGACTCACCCAAGAACTGTCAGAGTTGGGATAGATGATCCCTGCATCTAGCCATTTGAGGATTTCTTTCTTCATAACTTCTTTTATGATTGGATTAAGCCTTCTCTATTGCTCAACAGTAGGCTTGCTACCTTCCTCTAGCAAAATTTTATGCATACAATAAGAAGGGCTGATTCCCTTGATATCTACTATAGTCCATCCAATTGCCGACTTGAACTCTCTCAGAATTCTTAATAGCTTCTCCTCATCACTACCTGAAAGGTCAGATGCAATAATAACAGTAAAGGAGATGCATCACCTAAAAAAGCATATAGTAAGTGTTCAGACAATGGTTTAAGATCAAGTGTAGGAGCTTCCTCAATAGATGGCTTGAGGCACTTTGGAGATTTGTTCAACTCCTCCAATCCAAGAGATTCAAAAGATATGGATAGGGTAATAACTCGAATGTTTGAGACCTTGTAAAATGTTTAATGAATAGTAATCCTGACAGACGGGAAAAAACTTTTGAGCGCACACTATGTAGTGCATGAGGAAATGAGTTTCGGAGTTGATATTACGATTATACGTACTAAATGAGTGTATGTAAACGCTATTAGTTTTCGAAGAAAATGAACTTTAAAAAACGACCGTATTTACGACTCATCGAGGATTACGGGAATTGTTAGGGCGAAACACGCGCATATAATTCACGCAAGTATACGCGTTCGCAAGTAATATAGAATACTTTTGAAAGGAATATGTCCTAAGTCCAATCATGTATTAGGATTTAGGAATAACTTCCTGTGTAATCTGTTTTGATTTCATTGATATTAATAAAAGACTTGTTTTGTTTTTATTACGGGCTTTATCTATTTAAGTGTTTAAATAAGATATACCATAGTTTAGAGTAAAGCTTTTTATGGATTATGATGAGATCATAATAGTGAGACCTAAAAGATGATAACTCTAAACTTAAATAGTTCCTGGTCATAGGATTACTAACTGGTAATTAATAATCCGCAAAGATCGGTACATACTATGCTTGCTTCATTTTGAAGGATGTATGTTCTCATAGATATTTGTGTGGTGACACTATAGCTAGTATGTAGGTGGTTATTATAGAATAAGTTCACTGAACATGACTCGCACAGCTGAACAACTGATGGAGTTCACTCACGTGTCAGCAGTTGTTCACATAGTGATAGTTGTACAAGTATCCTTAGACTTGAGGTCATCATAGTCATCTTGTGTACACTAAACTATGCTTTGGTTTAGTTCTTAGTCTCCAGGGATAATTATTAGGGCTCTACTGGGTATAGGAATTTGTACACAAAGATAGTGTATGATCAATAAAGGATCTACCACTTCCAGTGAAGGAAGCGAATGTTCAAGGCTGATCCACTTATGCTAGTTCAGGAATCTCTGGCCAGAGTAAATAAAATTAGAAAGAAGTTTCTAATTTGCATAGAACTAAGCATAGTAAATGGTAAACAAGTGATTGAATTGGATAGGCTTGACACGAGATCCATGCCTTGTATTTAATCGGGACATTGTAGGGTAGAAAGAGTTTATTGTACGGTAACTATTCACTAAATAGGTTCTTGGTATTCTAAGCAGTGAATTCGTATTATCCGAATAGTCGCGATGAGCTGAGAAGTATCCCTCACGATGTAGAATAAATATGATTAATTAATTAATCATATTTAATAAATTAGAGAATTTATATAAATAATGATAAAATAGTGTTATGGATAAAAAACTAAGGTTATTATTCGCTGTATTTATTACTAAGATTCGGGAGCTCAAGGCCTTTAATGGCTGCTCTCGTGTTTCGTGGCTCGATCTGCCTTTACGAGATGCCTACGTATCTCTGTGAATTGGAGAATCAAGCCAAAAAATGTAGTTCTGATTTGTGGGGTGAGGCCCCTTATATAGATGTTGGGAGTCCTTGAATTGGACTTGGTATAAGAGACTTGGTGGGCAAGTCTCATAATTAGAATGGACTTTGGATTCCTAGATAGTAGGAAACTGATTCCTTATCCTTTTAGGTCTCCTTGAGGCTAATCTCTAAGGATTTATATCCTTATCGGGACTCTTCTCAACATCTGATTTTTCCCTTATTAATTAATTATGAAATTAATTAATAATCTGGGCTTTTGGGCCTTTTTTATTCCATCAGGCCTGATCTAGTCCATCAGGCTTAACCTTTCTGGTCTGAGTATCATATATCTTTTTATTGGGCCTAGCAGTCCACAGCTTTTACAATTAATGCAGTATTTAATTATACAATCATAATTTATTTATCCCTATCATTTGCCCCCCAACTTTTGGGAAACATTGATTAGGTTTCGCAGAAGTTAAGTCTATTCGTTCCCTTACAGGGTTTCGTTTTTCCGTAAAGTGTGGAGCGACCTACACATTTACAATGAATTTTCCTTTTATTCAGGAATCACCTTAATTTCCAGGAATTTTTTCCCTTATTTCCGGGATTTTTTCCTAATTTTCTGGATTTTTCCCTAATTTTCTGGGATTTTCCCTAATTTTCTGGGATTTTTCCCTAATTTTCTGGGGTTTTCCCTAATTTTATGGGATTTTTCCCTAATTTTCTAGGATTTTCCCTAATTTTCTGGGATTTTTCCCTAATTTTCTGGGATTTTCCCTGATTTTCTGGGATTTTCCCTAATTTTCTGGGATTTTTCCCTAATTTTCTGGGATTTTCCCTAATTTTCTGGGTTTTTCAGATATCCAGCCCTTTTTCGACCAGGATCCTAGTCGAAATTTCGACCTGGATCCTAGTCGAAAATAGGGGTCAGCCTTGTCATCCTGGTCGAAGGATTTCGACTAGGATTCACGACCTGGATTTCGACCAGGATCCTAGTCGAAATTTCGACCTGGATCTAGGTCGTCAATTCCCCACTTTTAGCTTCTGATCTTGAGCCCAACGACTAGGATTTCGACCAGGATCCTAGTCGAAATTTCGACCTGAATCCTGGTCGAAAATTCTTTGGTTTTCTTGATTCCTGGTCGAAGGATTTCGACTAGGATCCACGACCTGGATTTCGACCTGGATCCTAGTCGAAATTCGACCTGGGTTTTTAATCTTTATTCCTGAAATATGCTTGGCTAATTCGACCTCATTCCTAGTCGAAATTTCGACTTCAATTTAATCCTATTTTTTCCGTTGTTTTCGTGAGCCTAGTCGACAAATTTCGGGCAGGGATCACGACCTGGATTTCGACCTGAATCCTGGTCTTTTTTGCCCGTTATTTTTGGGTGCCTGCTCGAAAGTTTTCGAGTAGGATTCACGACCTGGATTTCGACCTGAATTCTGGTCTTTATTACCCGTTATTTTCGGGAGTCTGCTCGAAAGATTTCGGGCAGGATTCACGACCTGGATCTCGACCCGAATTCTGGTCTTTTTCTAGCCTTCTCCATTGGTCCTTACATCTTTTAGGGCTAAAATTGAATTTTCCAAATCCTAATTGGATTTGGGCCTGGCTTTTTCTATTGGGCTTTTCAAATATTACTGGGCCTCTTTATTGGGCTTTTCAAATATTACTGGGCCTCTTTATTGGGCTTTTCAAATATTACTGGGCTTCTTACACCCTGTTTAGAATGCTCTAGAATTCCTAGGAATATTCTGGAATATTCCTTTTTCTGGGCCTTTTCTTATGGGCCTTTGTTCTCAATGGGCTTTTCGTCCCTTCAGCTTCCTTTTCCTCTTATATAAAGGAATGAGGAAAGGCTATTACTCCTCACTTTCTCATTTCTTAGTTTTCTTCTTTCTCTTCTTGCTAAGATTCTCAGAGCAATAACAGCAAGTCGGAGCTCAAAGCCTTTTTCAGGAGCGCTTCTTCAGGTAAGATTCCTCCATTTGCTTTTCGTGTCTATTTTCCCATTATGTGCCATTTTAAGATAGTCTATTTACATGCCCCTTACTTTTTTCAGATGGCTGACAAAAGAATGACTCGTTTGGCCAAGATGAACGTGGCTAGAAAGTCCAACGATTTTCCTATTCGATCGAGGTATACTTCCTTAATCGACATGATCAACACTCGAGGGGACGAGTACCCGTCTGATGCGCATCTGGACGCACACGATCATATCAGCGCCTTACGGGATCCCAAGGAGCTGGAAAAGTTGATCAGCTGCTTCAGAATCAAGGAACCTTTTAAGCTGGTTCTTGCAGGTCCGGCCGACAGGGCCTGTCAGTGGAAGAAGGATGCGTTATGCATCTATAGGGATACTCTAAGGGCAGGTATTAGACTCCCTTTTCATCCATTCATTCCTTTGCTACTGGCTGATGTGGGCATCAGCCCTTGCCAACTTCCCCCTAATTCCTGGAGGTTGATTCTGTGCTATCTGTCGCAATGCGCCAAGCACAACATCCCCACATTTGTTGCTGTCTTCAGGAAGATTTTTCAGTTCAAAAACAGCCCTGATAAAAGTCCGGGTTGGGTTTCTATCAACCAGCGCCCCACTATCCCCCATATCGTGAATGGGAAGTCCATCCCTGACAATAACTTGGGGTGGAAGAAAGATTTTTTGTTTGTTATTTGGGAAGGTGGAGATTGGGGCTCCCTGTTTCGATCAACCTTTGGGCTGGCCGTGGACGGGAGCCCAAATGACATAACTTTGTCTGAGGAGGAGGCTAGAGGTTTCAACCTCCTTACGCAAGATAACGGTACTTCCCATTCTTGGGACCTTATCCGGGAGACCGTCCTGGTAGAACGCGGCCTTTCACCCGTTCATAAGAAAAGTAAGTTCCATTTCTTACCTCCTTTATTTCCTGCACTTTTATTTCATTGGTTTTCAACTGACTTTGTTTGTTGCAGTGGCTGAGAAGATTGAGGAGGCTACCAAGCCGAAGGACCTGGAGACAACCAGGATGAAGAGGGCCGGGAAGATCTTTAAAGACCCTCGACTGGGTGACCGCTTCCCCAAGTTCCTTCTTCAGGCAACGGAGCCAGATGAGGAAGGCCCCAGCCAAGTTCTGCGCACCAAGCAGAGGCCAGGGGCCTATTTTCAACCTGCTTGGGGGATCCGGGGCAAGGACTCAATTGTGGGCAGCACGGCGCTGTCCAAGGAATGGTCTAAGCATTCCATCTCCCCGGTGGATTATCAAGATTTTGTCCTTCAACAGGACTTAGAGGGGAATGAGCTATTTGGAGCCCAGGCTCTGGCGACGGTACGTCCTTTACTTATGCCCTTTGTACTTATCTTTCCATGTTTCTTTTCTAAACTTTCGCTGTTTCTCTTGCAGGCTAACGCCCATTTCCAAGGGGCAATTCACCAAGCTAAGGCTTGGAAGGTTGGCCTGGAAGATGCCAACAAGAAGTTGGAGGAGGCCAACCAAAAAATAGAGGCCCTTGAAGCTCAACTGGCCTCTTCCGCTTCTGACCTGGAGACGGCCCGGGCCGAAAATGTCATTCTGAAGGCGCAGAAGGACAAAGCCTTTGATGGCTGGATGGACACCCAAGAATTCAAGGACTTGATGGTGGAGCATGATGCCCTTCTTCACCCAGTTAGCTATAAAGAGAGCTGGGATGCTGCTGTGGAGGCCATCCAGGATGAGTTTCCAGAGGTCCTTGAGCAGTCCCCATTTCCTTGCCCTGTGCGGGTTCCAGAGCTTGGAGGTGTTACTGAGAAGCTTGCTGTTATGATCAAGGACGGAGAGGAGGAAGATTCTTCCGAAGAGGAGTTTGAGCCTGTCGCTAAGAAGGCCAGGGTGGAAGAGCCTCCAAAAGCAGCGCCTCAACAGCCAGCATCTCCTGCAGAGGGAACTTCTACAGGGACTTCGGAGGGGACAACCGAGACGTCCGAAGGAACGACTGAGACTTTCGAAGAGACTTCGAATAGTGGTTCTGAGGAATCTCAGTCTTCCAAGGCCTAACTTTTTGTATATCTTCTTTTTGAACTTTATTCATATCTTAACTTGTTACCCTTCGGGGTTATATTTCATATGTTACTTTTCTTGCCTCTTTCTGTTTTAACTTTACAATCTTAATACGCATTTGAACTTTAAACATCCTTAGATAAAAATAATTTCAAACTCTTTAATATGAAGTCTGGTTTTCCAAAACCTTACACAGCATGGGTTCGACCCTAATCAACAATAACTAGACAATGTAAATTCTACTGGAATATAAAAATCCTACGCAAGCAAAGCTTCAAGGTGCTTTTAAACCTACTTGTCACAATGACAAGTGAGAATCGTACTTCGCCTATCTTACACGTAGTAAACCTTCAGGTTTTGTGCGTGCCAGGTCCTCAGGACTTCAAAACCTTCCATAGTTTCCATCTTGTAGGTTCCTCTACCCTGAACGCTCTTGACTCTGTACGGCCTTTCCCAATTCGGGGCAAGCTTTCCTTTCTGTCCGACACCAGAAGCCTCTATTTTTCTCAAGACTAGATCTCCTTGTTTGAAAAATCTCTCTTTAACCCTTAGGTTGTAATAGAATGAAGCCTTTTTCTGATATTCTACTATCTTTGCATGTGCCTCATCTCGCACTTCATCAATTAGATCCAGGGCTAACCTCTGCCCTTCCTCATTTTCTACAGCATTGAAAGCCTGAATCCTTGGAGAGGAATGTGATATCTCCACGGGAACTACTGCTTCTGCCCCATATGCCAACATAAAAGGAGTTGCTCCTGTCGTGAACTCTACAGGTAGTCCTATAGGCCCATAATATAGGAAGTATCTCATCCACCCAATTATTTCTTGACTTCTCGATCCTCTTCTTTAGTCCATCCAGGATTATCCAATTTGCTACCTCTGCTTGCCCATTGGCTTGCGGGTGAGCCACAGAGGTGAATCGTAACTCAATTTCATTTTCTTCACAATACTTCTTGAATTCCTCATTGTTGAATTGTGTTCCATTGTCAGTGACGAGGATACAGGGAATTCCATATCGGCACATAATGTTTTCCCACAGGAATTGTGCAACCTGTTTAGTTGTGATTTTGGCCAAGGGTTTGGCTTCGATCCACTTGGTGAAATAATCAATGGCTACAATCAGAAATTTCCTTTGTGCCGTGGCCATAGGAAAAGGTCCTAGAATATCCATCCCCCACATAGCAAAGGGAATAGGCGAGTTGATAGAGGTCAGCATCTCGGGGGGTTGTCTAACAACTAGTGCATGCTTCTGACAGCGATCACACTTCTTTACATATTCTTTGGCATCAGTCATCATTTCTGGCCAATAGAAGCCTAAACGGGTTATCTTATGAGCCAAGGCCCTGCCCCCCAAGTGTTGCCCACAAATACCTTCATGCACTTCCTCAAGAGCCAAGCGTGCCTCGTCGGGCCTGAGACACCTCAAGTAAGGAACCACGAAAGATCTCTTATACAGAATTCCATCTATCAAGGAGTACCTTAGTGCTCGAATAGTTAACTTCCGTGCCTCAGTTGCATCGCTTGGCAACCAACTGGTCTGAATGTGAGCCTTGATGGGATCAATCCATGACATCCCCAAGCCTATGGGAGCCACAAGCTTAACATCTATGCTTCGTGTCTTCAGAATAAGGAAGTACACACTTCCTGAACTTTCTTCAATCTCAGATGAAGCAAACTTTGATAGCGCATCTGCTTTAGCATTTTCTTCCCTTGGAATGTGTTCAACATGGCATTCATTAAATTGGGTCATCACAGCCCTTACTAGGCGAACATACTTAGCCATCGTATCATCCCTTGCCTCAAATTCTCCCTTTACCTGGGATATGATCAGCTTCGAGTCTCCACGGACCTTTAAGTTTTTGACTCTAAGTGTCCCAGCTAGACCAAGGCCAGCAATCAGGGCTTCATACTCTGCCTCATTATTTGTGGTTGGGAAGTCTAGCTTCATAGCATACTCAATTAAGAATCCATCAGGGCTTTGCAAAACCAACCCTGCTCCACTGGAATTTGTTTTTGATGCTCCATCAAAATAGAGAACCCAATATTCTTTCTCCTTGTCCCCATTGTCGACTCCCTTGTCTTGAGGTATGGTATCTTCCTGCTCCCCGACTTCTTGGTTGGGTATGGTACATTCCACCACGAAGTCAGTTAGTGCCTGGGCTTTTATGGCCGTACGTGGCTTATACTTGAGATCGAACCCTCCCAACTCTATTGCCCACTTAATCAATCTCCCACTTGCCTTGGGACTGTGAATGATATTTCTCAGTGGCTGATTTGTTAGTACTTCAATCTGGTGAGCTTGAAAATAAGGAAGCAGTTTTCTTGAAGCCATTACCAAGGCTAAAGCGAATTTCTCAATAGTTGAATAATTCAACTCAGCACCATGCAAAATTTTGCTGACATAGTATACGGGTTTCTGGACTTTCAGTTCCTCCTTAACCAACACCGCGCTCAAGGCGCTCTCTGAAACAGCCAAGTACAAGAATAAAATTTCACTCAGAACTGGCTTGGCCAACAATGGGGCCTGGGCCATATACTTCTTTAACTCTTCAAATGCCTTCTGGTTTTCCTCACTCCATACAAAGTCTTTGATGCTCTTTAGCGACTTGAAGAATGACAAACACTTGTCCCCCGACTTGGAGATGAATCGTCCTAGCGCAGCAACCCTTCTTGTAAGCTTCTGAACATCCTTAACAGTTTTTGGTGGTTCCATGTCCAGGATCGCCTTTATTTTATCCGGGTTAGCCTCAATTCCCCTCTTTGAGACCATCAATCCCAAGAATTTTCCAGATCCTACTCCGAAAGCACACTTCGTAGGATTCAACATCATCTTGTGGTACCTCATGACCTCAAAAGCTTCCCTTAAATAGGCTATATGATCAGTCTTTACTAGACTCTTGACTAACATGTCATCAACATAGACTTCCATAGTCTTACCAATAAGATCCTTAAAAATTCTATTCACCAACCTTTGATAGGTGGCTCCTGCATTCTTGAGACCAAACGCCATAACAAGATAACAATAGACACCAAAGTCAGTGATAAATGATACCTTTGGAATGTCATCCTTATGCATTTTGATCTGGTTGTATCCGCTAAATCCATCCATGAAACTCAGCATCTCATGTCCAGCAGTGGCATCAATCAAAGTATCAATTCTAGGCAGCGGAAAACAGTCTTTGGGGCATGCATCATTCAAATCAGTGAAGTCTATACACATCCTCCACTTTCCATTAGCCTTCTTCACCATTACAGGGTTTGCTAACCACTCCGGAAATTGAATCTCCTCAATGAAACCAGCCTCTAAGAGCTTTTCTACTTCCTGTTTTATAGCCTCTTGTCTTTCCGGGGCAAAATTTCTTTTCTTTTGTTTCACTGTCTTCCGGCTTAGATCCACGTTTAGCTTGTGAGTAATTAACTCCGGGTCTATGCCTGGCATATCAGCTGCTGACCATGCAAACACATCACTATTTTCTTGCAAAAATTTCACTAACTTCCCTCTAAGGGGCTCCTCTAATATGGCTCCAATGAAAGTTATCCTCTCAGGATTCTCGGGGTCTAAAGGAACCGAAACCAATTCTTCTGCTGGTCTTCCTCTATTCTCATCATTTTCTCGAACATCCATATCTTCAATAGGAAGAACCTGCCCCCCGACTCCATCTGCCCTCAAAGAGGCCACATAACAGCTTCTAGCCATTTTTTGATCTCCTCTCTCTTCTCCAATCCCGTTTCGGGTGGGAAACTTTATGACTGAATGGTAGGAAGAGGGGACTGCCTTGAAGGCATGTATCCCTGTTCTCCCCATGATAGCATTATAAGTTGAACTAGCCTTTACCACCACGAAATCCAGCATCTGCGTTGCTTGCCTTGGCTCCGTACCTATGGTGGTTGGCAATTTGATTATCCCTTCCACAAGACATTCTATTCCAGCAAATCCATATATTGGCATGTCGGTTGGTGTCAAGTGGGAGTCGTTATACCCCATCCTTAGAAAGGTGTCGTGGAGCAAGATATCCACAGAAGCACCATTATCCACAAGGACCCTCTTAACCGGGCTATTTCCTATTATCGGTGTTATGACGAGCGGGTCGTCATGGGGAAACTTCACACCCTCTAGGTCGGAATCATCAAAATCCAATGTTACTTCTGTCCTAGCCCTCTTCGGGGCTTCGCCAACAATATGCATAACCTCCCTGGTGTATGCCTTTCTAGAATTTTTGGACAATCCAGCGGCAGTTGGACCTCCAAAGATCGTGTTTATCACAGGTCCTCGAGGGCGTCGTGGTCCTCCAAAAATTGCATTTATAACCGGCCCTCTAGGTTGGGGATTCCGCCCCTGATCGTCTTGGTCCCTCCTACGATCTTCAAAGTTCTTCCTTCCATTATTATTTATGTCCCCTCCATCTCCAGTATACTTGTTCAACCTTCCTTTTCGAATCAAAAACTCAATTTCATCTTTCAATTGCCTACACTCATCGGTGTCATAGCCAACATCCTTGTGAAACCTGCAATACTTGCTCTTATCTAGCTTGGCGGGATCAGCCTTCAAGGGCTTAGGCCAGCGAATATCTCTATCTTTCTCAATCTCCATCAAAATCTGACTTCTAGGAGCACTCAGCTTAGCGTATTCAGTAAACTTTTGCCCAGGTCCTCCCTTCTTGGGGGTTGAATCAGGGTTTTGTTCGGTTCTAGGATATTTGTCCTTAGCGATATACTCCGGATCAGTTTTTCGCTTCTTGCCTCCAGTGGGCTCATTACTTACTACGGTCTTCCTCATGCTTTCTTCAACCTTGATATACTTCCCTGCCCACTCTTGGAGTTGCAACATGTTTTCAGGGGGACGTTTGGCCAAGGAGATCTTGAAAAACTCATCCCTGGTTCCTTGTTGCAGTGCTATCATGGCTACCTTATCATCAAGGTCTGGGACTTTTAAAGCCTCCTTTGTAAAACGATTCAGGTAATCTCTCAAGGATTCCTTAGCTCCCTGCACAAGACTCATAAGAGATGCTGAACTTTTCTCATGGACTCTTCCACTGATGAATTGCTTAATAAAAGCCTGACTTAATTCTCTGAACGATCCAATAGAATTTGGGGGCAGGCGACTGTACCATCTTTGAGCCATACCCGACAGGGTTTGAGGGAAGGCCCGACACTTTATAGCATCATTCACGGGTTGCAGCAGTAGTGCATTAGAGAATGTCCTAACATGATTAGCGGGGTCTCCCGTGCCATCATAGGCTTTGATAGTGGGCATCTTGAATTTCCTTGAGATATGGGCATTCATTAACTCTTCTGTGAAGGGTGGAGTTGGATCATCAGGATCTCCAAGGGGAAGGAGATTGCTTGGATCAGTTCTTGGGACAGCAGCCCTTCTTCTTACCGGACCATCCAGGTCTATGACAGGAGGAGGATTTCTCCCCCTAGGAGGTATCTAGGGTCTGGTGGCCTGGTGAGCCTCCAAATCACGCCTCAGCCTTTGGATTTTAGCCTCATGAGCCCTGATCCTTTCCTACACTTCTTGGGGATTCGCCCCTGGGGTGCTTTGGGGGCGTTGCCTTCCATCGGCCATTGGCTCTTTTCCGAAGATTCGGAGTCTCTCTCAGTGTAAGGACCAGAAAATTCCCGATCCTCAGGGATAGGACCCAAACCTCGTATATAGGGGGGCGACTGCCCTCGTGCTTCGCTTCGCCCAGCATATCCGCTTCCTCCAACCTCAGGGTGAAGGGGCATCCCATAAGGGGGGTTAGTAGTAACAATAGTTGAATATTCATACCCGACGGGTCGAGAATTCACAGGTATATGTACTTGTTGAACTTGAGGATTCGTACCTTGAATAGTCGGGGGAGTTGTCCCTTGTGGCTGAGGTTGAGTTGCCCCTGTCTGGGCTTCCCCCTGAGTAGATGCATAAGTTGAATGGGGAGGGACCTCCACGGTTGATGAAATCACCTGGGTTGTCTCTGATAGTGTTCCTTCCTCTAGAGCTCCAATTGTTCTCCGTGTTCTCGCCATGGTTGTTGTTGCGATTCCCACAGACGGCGCCAAATGTTATGGATAAAAAACTAAGGTTATTATTCGCTGTATTTATTACTAAGATTCGGGAGCTCAAGGCCTTTAATGGCTGCTCTCGTGTTTCGTGGCTCGATCTGCCTTTACGAGATGCCTACGTATCTCTGTGAATTAGAGAATCAAGCCAAAAAACGTAGTTCTGATTTGTGGGGTGAGGCCCCTTATATAGATGTTGGGAGTCCTTGAATTGGACTTGGTATAGGAGACTTGGTGGGCAAGTCTCATAATTAGAATGGACTTTGGAGTCCTAGATTGTAGGAAACTGATTCCTTATCCTTTTAGGTCCCCTTGAGGCTAATCTCTAAGGATTTATATCCTTATCGGGACTCTTCTCAACATCTGATTTTTCCCTTATTAATTAATTACGAAATTAATTAATAATCTGGGCTTTTGGGCCATTTTTATTCCATCAGGCCTGATCTGGTCCATCAGGATTAACCTTTCTGGTCTGAGTATCATATATCTTTTTATTGGGCCTAGCAGTCCACAGCTTGTATAATTAATGCAGTATTTAATTATACAATCATAATTTATTTATCCCTATCAAATAGTTTTATTAGTATTTATTTCTACTACCGGCTTAATATTGAACCTACAGGGTCACACCATAAAAAGAGAATGATTTAATGGTGGAGGAATTAATTAATAATGGCTGATAATTATTTATTTATGAAATAAATAATTAATTGGCAAATTTAATAATTGATTAAATGAGATTTAATTGATTATAAATTAATTAAGAAAAGTTCTTAATATTATTAATTAAGAATTTAATTTTTGGAAATTAAATCAAGAGAGAGAATTATTTCTAAAGTGTTTAGAAAAATGATTAATAATTAAAAGGTGTTTTAATTATTAATGAGAATAATAAATGGGATAATAATAATAATATTTATGGGAAAATTTCAGTTGAAAATTTTGCCTATAAATATACTATTATAAACCCTATTTTTATTCAAACCCGAACCCCAAAATTTTATAAAACCTAATTCTCTCCACCTCCTCCTCCTCCTTAACGTCGTTTTCTTGGTGGATACCGGTGGAGTGCTTCACGTTTGAGGAGCAGCTGCTAAGGATCTCCGATCGTTGCTTTTGGATCGCATATTAAAGGTTAGTAATCGATCCATATGTTTTTACCACGATTTATATGCTTTTATTTAGATTTTATATGTGTAAAAAGTGTTTTACCATGCCTCCGCTGTGATTAAAATCCAACAATGGTATCAGAGCATAGGTTGTATGCATATAGATCTGTGGTAAAAATTTCAGAATTTTATGTGCTTGTATGAATTAATTATGATTTTTACAAGTTATATTATGGATTAATTTTTTCTGATGAGAAATCGTTTCTCAGAATAATTTTGAATGCTGATCTGGGTTCTACAAGTGTTGTAGATCGTCTGTGTATTTTTTTCATAATTTTATGATGTATAGATTTTTTATTATGAATTTTTGAAGTTCTTGCAATTAAATTCGTAATTAAATAATCATATATATATATATTATTTGTTAGTATGTATATATATATACACACCTGCTGCTGTTCTGATACTGTATATTAAAGCACGGAAGCACAGACAAAGAAACAGAGAAGGTACGGCGGAACGGAAATCCGTGCGAGGAAAAAAAACGGCGGCTGCTGCAAGAAAAGGGAAAGGGGTGTCGCGCATTCTGGGAATGCGTTACACCCTGTGGCGCATTCACGGAATGCGTTACACCTTTTAATAGCTTAAAAGGGTTGTAACGCATCACCGGAATGCGTTACAGGGCTTGTAACGCGTTCCTGTAATGCGTTACAGCCCGTCTGTTATTTTTAAATTTGATTTCTGGGAGTTTTGTAACTCCGTTTTAGGCGTGCAATATACCGTTGGATTCGTTTTTCCGAGACGGATCTAATGGTGTGATCAAATTTTAGTTTATATAAAAGTTTTGAACTGTTTATATTTCCGGAAGTGTTTTAAAGCTATGTTTGACTGTTTTAATTGCTTTTAAATGCTTCATGTGATACATAGAGATGTATAATGCTTAGACCTATATGCTAGATGATGTAACATGCCTACCTTGATGTTTATTCATGTTTATATATGTGATATATGCTTAGTTTATCATGCGATGATAGATTTAGGTGAACTTAAATGAACATAAGGCGCTTGTTAGACAATCTAGTATAGTGAAATTGTTTCATAACCTTAAGAATAATATTATGAATACAATCATGAGATTATTATGTTTATGAACACGTAATTGAATATGAATTTTCGATATGAGAGAAAGGATAATTCTGTCAACAACAGATTTCTATCTGTAAGAAAGGGTTATTAAGTGACGCCTCTTGACAATGTTCCACCCGATCTGGGAATCATCTGATTATTGATTATTGATTTGAAATATTTAATTTAAAAGGAAGAATCTCTTTATAATATGATTATGATTATAACATAATATAATCCCTCTAAAATTAAATAATACCAAGTAGTAATTGGCCAATGACACAACGGGTTTGTGTCGGTCATAGCCTTCCAACATGATAGAAAGTAGTTCTTATTTTTAAATCATTGTCGTTTCGTGCCACAGCCGAGGGCTTTGATTTCAAAATAAGAAATACTTGTCTATTACATAGAGATGTGTACATTGAATAAGAATCTAAAGGTCGTTACGTGCCACAGCCGTAGGCCTTTGGGGACTGATTCAATTGTACGGAATGTTGGGTTAGACTTGACTTAGAATATTGAGTTTGTCGTGCCACAGCCGTGACTCAATTATTCAAGAGGCTAAAGTTTGATTAGGGAATAACATAAGATGTAATTGACAAGAGTTGTCTGCCTATTGAACATTACATGGTGTTTCGTGCCACAGCCGAGGTTGTGTGATGGAATGTAGGATCCCTATTCCCACTAGCATTATGAATGCTTAATTTTTCACGTAGGGGGTTGAATAAATTAGATAAACTAGTGGGAGCCACTTATGAATAAAGACCCAATTCATATAGTATTTTAAAAATGAAATCGAATATTTGATAAGTGTTGTTATGTGTTTATCATTTACAGATTTACTTTGTACATTATGTCTTCTGCACTATCACTCAGGAGCATATTGGATGCTCACAAATTGACTGGTCCTAATTATGCTGACTGGCTTCGAAACTTGAGAATTGTTCTCAGGATTGAGAAGCTGGAATACGTGATTAACTCACCTAAGCCTACTGAACCTGCTAGCGATACGCATAATGATGAACATGTTGTGTATCGTAAGTGGATAGATGATGCAAATGTTGCTCAATGCATCATGCTAGCTTTCATGAACATTGAGCTACAGAAGCAACATGAGTATATGGATGCTCACACTATCCTCATGCATCTACAAGAGTTGTATGATGTGGCAGGGAGGACAGCTCGATATGATATATCGAAGGAGCTGTTCGGTTGTAGGATGTCTGAGGGATCATCTGTGAAAGACCATGTACTTAAGATGATCAATTTGATTGAACGTCTTGGACAACTTGGTTTTGCCATGGATGGGGAGCTGAGCCAAGACTTGGTCTTGCAATCTCTTCTGAGTTTGTTCTCGCAGTTTGTTGTGAACTTTCACATGAATAAGTTGGATGTCAGCCTGCCTGAACTCCACAACATGTTGAATTCTGCGGAATCGAATTTCCCCCTAAGAAGAGTTCTGTTCTTCTAATTGGTGAAGGTTCCAATCCTAAGAAAAGGAAGAGGAACTCTTCCAAGAAGAAGAAAGTAGGTGAAGAAAAGCCGGTTCCACCAAAAGCTGAAGACCCCAAGAGCAAAGTTGTTTGCTTTCACTGTAACAAGGTGGGGCACTGGAAGAGAAACTGCAAGGTTTACCTTGCAGAATTGAAGAAGAGGATGGGTAGTAAGACTACCGCTTCTGATTCAGGCATGTTCATGATCGAAGTTAATATGTCACTAGGTCAAATTTCTACTTGGGTATTAGATACCGCCTGTGGTTCTCATATTTGCAATTCGTTGCGAGGACTAAAGGGAAGTAGGAATCTTGAAAAAGATGAGGTGATTCTACGTATGGGAAATGGAGCAAGGGTTGTGGCCATAGCTGTGGGATCATTTAGTTTACATATGCCTACGGGCAAGACTATTATTTTGAATAATTGTTATTACATTCCCTCTATTGTGAGGAATACTGTTTCTATCCCTATGTTGGATTTGGATGGCTTTTCATTTATTATTGAGAAAAATGAATGTTCTATCCTTAGAGATAATATTCTTTATGAACGTGGAATTTTAAATAATGGTCTGTATGTATATGACATAGAGCATGATTTACTTCAGATTGAACAAACTAATAAAATAAAAGGGATGATGAAAATCTCACTTTATTGTGGCACTGCAGTCTCCATTTAGTGGACATGGAGAGAGGGCTGCAGATTTGCTAGGATTGGTACACACAAATGTATGTGGACCAATGTCTACGCAAGCCATGGGTGGATTTTCATACTTCATTACTTTCATAGATGATAGATCTGGATTCGGATATGTGTTTGATGAAACACAAGTCTGAGGCCTTTGAAAAATTCAAAGAATATAAGGATGAAGTGGAGAAACAACCAAACATAGTATTATAATTCTTTGATTAGATCGAGGTGGTGAATACTTGAATGGAGAGTTTCTGGATTATCTCAAAGTAAATGGTATAGTCTCCCAGTGGACGCCTCCAGATTGGTATCTGAAAGGAGAAATAGAACTTTGTTAGACATAGTTCGGTCCATGATGAGCTATGCAAATCTTCCAGTATTCCTATGGGGTTACGCATTGGAAACCTCAGCATATTTACTGAATAAGGTGCCTTCCAAATCTGTTCCTCAAACTCCGTATGAGATATGGAAACAAAGGAAACTGAGTCTTAAACACGATAAGAATTGGGGATGTCCAGCTTATGTCAAATAAGTTGACCCAGATAAGCTGGAATATCGATCCGTAAAATATAGTTTTGTGGGATATCCTAAAGAGATTTTAGGGTATTACTTTTACACCGATCATCGGGTGTTTGTCTCCAGACATGCTACCTTCTTGGAAAAGGAGTTTATCCTTGAAGGAAACAGTGGGAGCAAAATTTGAACTTGATGAAGTTCAAGAAGCACAAACTACTACGGATCAAGTGGAAACACCTGTTCTGACTGAACAACCTTTTGTGGAACAGCCCATTCATAGAACAGGGAGAGTGTCTCGCCAACCTGAGAGGTAATATGGCCTTGTCATTAAGAATGACAATGAGTTGTCGATCATTGATGATAACGACCCTGTGACCTATAATGAGGCTATGAGTAGTGTTGACTCAGAGAAATGGCATAGTGTCATGAAATCCGAAAAGGAATCTATGTATACGGTATACGAAAGAATGATTAGAGCAGATGGCCAGGTGGAGACATATAAGGCCAGGCTTGTGGCAAAAGGATTCAAACAAAGGCAATGGATTGACTTTGATGAAACCTTTTACCTGTAGCCCTGTTAAAATCAGTTCAGATTTTGCTTGCGATTGCTGCTTACTACGACTATGAAATCTGGAAAATGGCCAGATGGTTTTCTTTCCAAGGGAAATGAAAACCCAGTGTGTAAGCTGCTGCGAACCATATGTGGTTTAAAGCAAGCTTCTCGAAAGATGGAACATTCGTTTTGATAAGATAATCAAAGAGTTTGATTTATCAAAAACGTAGATGAACCATGCGTCTACAAAAGGGTTAGTGGGAGTGAGGTAACATTTCTTGTATTGTATTGAAATAGAGTTGACACACATAACAACATAGCAGACCCACTCACAAAGCTACTTTATGAAAGTCACTTTGATCTTCATAAAGACAAGATGGGTATTAGATACCAGAGTGATTGGCTTTAGTACAAGTGGGAGATTGAAAGGAATATGTCCTAAGTCGAATCATGTATTAGGATTTAGGAATAACTTCCTGTGTAATCTGTTTTGATTTCATTGATATTAATAAAAGACTTGTTTTGTTTTTATTACGGGCTTTATCTATTTAAGTGTTTAAATAAGATATACCATAGTTTAGAGTAAAGCTTTTTATGGATTATGATGAGATCATAATAGTGAGACCTAAAAGATGATAACTCTAAACTTAAATAGTTCCTGGTCATAGGATTACTAACTGGTAATTAATAATCCGCAAAGATCGGTACATACTATGCTTGCTTCATTTTGAAGGATGTCTGTTCTCATAGATATTTGTGTGGTGACACTATAGCTAGTATGTAGGTGTTTATTATAAAATAAGTTCACTGAACATGACTCGCACAGCTGAACAACTGATGGAGTTCACTCACGTGTCAGCAGTTGTTCACATAGTGATAGCTGTACAAGTATCCTTAGACTTGAGGTCATCATAGTCATCTTCTGTACACTGAACTATGCTTTGGTTTAGTTCTTAGTCTCCAGGGACAATTATTAGGGCTCTACTGGGTATAGGAATTTGTACACGAAGATAGTGTATGATCAATAAAGGATCTACCACTTCCAGTGAAGGAAGCGAATGTTCAAGGCTGATCCACTTATGCTAGTTCAGGAATCTCTGGCCAGAGTAAATGAAATTAGAAAGGAGTTTCTAATTTGCATAGAACTAAGCATAGTAAATGGTAAGCAAGTGATTGAATTAGATAGGCTTGACACGAGATCCATGCCTTGTATTTAATCGGGACATTGTAGGGTAGAAGGAGTTTATTGTACGGTAACTATTCACTGTATAAGTTCTTGGTATTCTAAGCAGTGAATTCGTATTATCCGGATAGTCGCGATATGCTGAGAAGTATCCCTCACGATGTAGAATAAATATGATTAATTAATTAATCATATTTAATAAATTAGAGAATTTATATAAATAATGATAAAATAGTTTTATTATTATTTATTTCTACTACCGGCTTAATATTGAACCTACAGGGTCACACCATAAAAAGAGAATGATTTAATGGTGGAGGAATTAATTAATAATGGCTGATAATTATTTATTTATGAAATAAATAATTAATTGGCAAATTTAATAATTGATTAAATGAGATTTAATTGATTATAAATTAATTAAGAAAAGTTCTTAATATTATTAATTAAGAATTTAATTTTTGGAAATTAAATCAAGAGAGAGAATTATTTCTAAAGTGTTTAGAAAAAGGATTAATAATTAAAAGGTGTTTTAATTATTAATGAGAATAATAAATGGGATAATAATAATAATATTTATGGGAAAATTTCAGCTGAAAATTTTGCCTATAAATATACTATTATAAACCCTATTTTTATTCAAACTCGAACCCCAAAATTTTATAAAACCTAATTCTCTCCACCTCCTCCTCCTCCTAAACGTCGTTTTCTTGGTGGATACCGGTGGAGTGCTTCACGTTTGAGGAGCAGCTGCTAAGGATCTCCGATCGTTGCTTTTGGATCGCATATTAAAGGTTAGTAATCGATCCATATGTTTTTACCACGATTTATATGCTTTTATTTGGATTTTATATGTGTAAAAAGTGTTTTACCATGTCTCCGCTGCGATTAAAATCCAACAACTTTCTAGTTCGTTCCCACAGAGACTCAGACTAGTTATATTCAATTAATACTTACTCACCAATGTATGATTACTTCTCAACGTCAAGACAATAACACGTAGATTTGATTAACTAATTTAACTACGAGAATTAAACACTTAATTGACACTTGAATTAACAATATTAAACACACATGAGATCATAACTTCATTACTACTTCCTTCAATAGTTATTGTTATTACCCTTAGCATGTAACGGTGATGATATTAATCGAACAACACGAAACTGATAAAAGCCAATTTTTGTTGTACTATTACCATTCTACCAAACATCTACAATTAAGATAGAAGTTGAATAGGCATCAATTATGTTGAGGCCCTATATGTCTACAGAATTTGACAACATAACGATTTAAGCACAAGTTATTCCTTATGATTACACAGGGAAAGTAAAATGGTTAGAGTTACCCACTAATCACGCATACACATACATGAACCTATGCTAGCATGGCGAGTTCTAAACCTCAAGATCCACTGTCGCTTCACAAGAGATTAACACCCTATCTTATATGTTCGCGACGCACATAAGACGAATAAGTGCAACCTATGCTAGATATCATACAATCATCACACACTAAGGTATTAAACAACTAACTAAAGAATTTCATAGTAAATCCGTTACGACCCCATGATCACGATTAGCCCATAATAGAACTCATCGTCACCATGGGTTCATATGAAAATATGATAATAACACACAAGATAAACTAAATAAAATACTTAATTAAACCAGAGTACGTCACAAGAGTAATAAGGTTCAAAGTAAAGAAAACTAGCATCCACTGATACAAGGAATAAAAGAATCACAAGAAAATGTATGCTTCCTCTTCTTCATTGCGATATGCTTAAACGGTCTTCTTCCTTCTCTTCTTGCTCCTTGATTGATACCACCATTCCTCACACGTGAAACGTCTCTGAAAACTACTTATATAGAAGCCTCACAAGTCCCAGCTATCTCAGAAGTCAGAAGTCCAACAGAAATAGAACTCTAAAAATCATTGTTTTAATTTACGACCCTGAGCGGGCGCCCAGCTTCCTGAGCGGCCGCCCAGCCAGGCTGAGCGGGCGCCCAGGACCTTTCTGGAAAAATGCTTATTTTGTTTCCGATTTCTGCTGCGTTCTGCTCCTAACTTCCCACTTGCAATGCCAAGCACATACCTAGGCTTATTCTTGATGAAATCTCTCCACAAATGCAAGTAATACCCTGCAATGCACAAACACTAGAAAAACGCATCAAATACACAAAATACTTAATTTCAAGACATCAATTCAAGTCATTATAAGACGTTCTAAGTGGTATAAAATGCAACTTATCACACCCCCAAACTTAAATCGATGCTTGTCCTCAAGCGTCACAGACTCAAAAACAAAACAAAAACATGTATGAATGCAATCTACATGAAATGCAGCGATCCCCCTCACAATGACTAAACCAACCAACTCATGACATCTCAACAAATGCAATTAGGCGAATAAAGATCAATCAAATCATGCAAACCAACATACAACTAGAAACGTGGTGTGTGCGGATGCTTAACAGATATGCTTCGAAACTAGATCAATTATCATAACTCAACTATCCTCAAGGCAATCACATGATTATACAAAGAATAAATTCTAGGCTCAAAATGACTTTTAACACTTCAAGATCACTGTAGCTTATTACGGAATCATGCTTTTTATTCAACACAACAACAAATGCTTATTTGACCGTGCAATGAGTGAGGTACACAAAAGACTTATGCAATGGCATCCATTTAGCGAGCGTTAGGTTAGCGGATCCCAGAATATAAAAGCCTTAGGTCACTAGGCACAAAGTCCCCTAAGAACTTAATAACTCAAATACCAAAGAGCCCACTCGTGATCAATTATGCATTAACTCTTTATTTTTTTCCTTTCTTTTTTTTTCTTTTATATTTTTTTCTCTTTTTTTTCAAATTTCTGAACAAGTGCGTTTCGCTCCATCTTGCTCAACCCTAGACTACTCGCATAAAAATACGAGCCGGCTACTAGCCATTTGACGCCTAGCCATAATTAGCAATGAATTCCAATTCTTACTCCATTTTTTTTCTTTTCATGCCTTTTATCATTAAGTGCCTATCATAAATTCTAAGCATAATCAATAGATTAACCTCAAAAACCATCAAACCATGACAACAATCTAGTCCTTAAGTATACTCTAAGACTTAGTGAAATTACAAGTGTTTCTAGCATGCATGTCAACCTACAAGACTCAACATCACTCTAACGCTATCACTACACTCGCATCAATATCATAAATCAATCGATAAAGCAACGCAAAAGGGATCATGGTATATGCATGAGCTAAATGACATGATAAATTAAGCTATAAAATAAAATAAATAAATAAAAACTATATGGCAAAAATATGTAATTATATGAACTAAACTATCATGAATATGCAACTACATGACACATATACACAAAAATATTCCTTAACTACCACCCCCAAACTTAAAATCTTCACTTTTCCCAGTGAAGGTAGTAGAAAGGAACACAGGGTATACCTACTCAGAGAAATCATCATCATCACCCTCAGAGGGTGGAGTATCAGGAGGCGGATAAGCCGAGTCCTCACCAAAAACGGGCCACTAGATGTCAGCTCCAAGGCCTCTGAAAGCAGTCCCAAGTGCAAGGGTGAGCTCCTGAGCGAACCTACTTTGCAACTCATACATCGTATCCATCCTCCTCGACAGCCTCCTATACTGGGTATCAGCCATTCCAGCACCCTCCCGAGCTCTAGAAGAGCCTGCCTCATCACGACCCGGCCTAGCCATGGTAGCACCAGCTGCTATACGTCCTCCTGAAAGACGATAACCCAACCCATGCTCCTCGGGCTCTCCACCTGTCCACTCCTGCATCGCATTCAGAGTCGCTGAATCAATAGGAGCGACCGGCATCTGCAACTGCTTGTGAGAAGGCCAATGAACTCCCACTACTCGGCATAGCTTCATGACAGTAGATGCATAAGGGATGTTCATGTGCTTCGCTCCCCTCAAAAACTTCAAAATCCCTTGGTAGATGAACTCGCCAAGGTTCACATAATACTCCTCATTTAAATACCCCATAAAAACCTTGCTCGCTCAACTGTAACCTCATGTGCATGTGAAGTAGGCAGAATATTAGCACAAATGAAGGCATTCCATGCACGGACATACCTATTCATCGCAATCGCCGGAAAAGAATGATACTCGTTAGTTCCAGTCTTGAACTTCCAAACCGTGCCCGGCTGACAGAGAGTAGCACAAATCAAATCCAAATCAAAGTCCCCGGGGGTCTTCTCATTCTAATTCTCCTCCATTGGCTTCCGTTGTCGCTGTCCAATCACACAACGAATCGCCGCGTCCTGATAATCAACTGTAAGCCCACGAACAACAGTAAACCCATTCTTTTCATCCTTTGCGTTTGCATAAAACTCGCGAACCACGCTCATCGGAACCGCCTCCGGCGACTCACAAAAAGAAATCCACCCCTTTCAGCAATTATCGGCAACAACTCACCATCCCTCCCCGATGGTAAGAATCCACTCTCCTTCAAAATCGGCTTAGCCAGAAGCCTAGTATACTCCTCCTCAGCAGCCCCATCAAACAAACGAGGTCTCGCAGCAGTTCCCCTCGAAGAATCAGCAGTAGGAATGGTGCTGCTGCTATAAATAGTTCGGGATCTCTTGGGTGCCATTGAAATTGAGAAAAAGTGTTTAAGAGTTGTGTTTTGAGTGTAGGAGAGAGTTTTAAAGTTGAAAGTATGTGGGAGTGTATATGGAGGAGTTGTATGTATATATAGGGTAGGAATTAGGGTTAAAAATTGAATAGGAGTGGGGTTGTGAGGAAAAAACGTGGGTTATGGGAAAAGAAACCGTGGGTTGTAGGTTGTATTTTTATTTTTGAATTTTTCTGATTTTTTTGGATTTATTAGAAGGCAAATTTTTTTTCCAACGGTCGGGGGCTGAGCGGCCGCTCAGCAAAGCTGCGCGGGCGCCCAGATGGTTTCTGGAAAATACTGTTTCTTGCCCAATTTTTATGATTTTTTTTGGTTTTGGATAGGTTACTAACTTCTAAGGGTTCCTATAGTCACAATCTTGGGTTGCCTCCCAAGAAGCGCTTCTTTTACATCATTAGCTTGACATAGAGTACCTTGATCAAGTTGACAATAAAACGGCACTAACCACTTCTCGGTTTGCCGTGTCCCCATAGTAATGCTTCAATCGCTGACCATTAACCTTGAATGTTTGTCCCAGATCATTCTCAAAAAACTACACCGCTCTATGTGGAAACACAGTTTTGACAATAAAAGGTCCAGACCACCTTGATTTCAACTTTCCAGGAAAAAGTCGGAGACGAGAGTTGAATAAAAGAACTTGCTGCCCCGGCACAAATGACTTAGGATATAGCTTCCTGTCGTGCCACCTTTTCACTTTTTCCTTGTACATTTTGTTGTTCTCGTACGCTTGGAGTCGAAATTCATCAAGTTCATTTAACTGAAGCATTCGCTTCTTCCCAGCTGCATCTAGATCAAGGTTCAACTTCTTCAACGCCCAATAAGCCTTATGCTCAAGCTCCACAGGTAAATGACATCCCTTACCATAAATAAGACGGGGACATCCCAAGTGGAGTCTTGTATGCTGTTCTATAAGCCCAAACAGCTTCATTGAGCTTTAAAGACCAATCCTTCCTTGACGGACAAACAACTTTCTCAAGAATGCGTTTGATCTCTCTATTAGACACTTCAGCTTGACCATTCGTTTGCGGATGATAGGCAGTAGCAACACGATGATTCACATTGTAGCGCTGCATCATAGAAGTGAACTTACGATTGCAGAAATGCAACCCCTCATCAGTTATGATTACTCGTGGCGTTCCAAACCTTGTAAAAATCTGCTTATGAAGAAAATTCAACACTACCTTTGCATCATTTGTCGGTAGAGTTTTGACGTCTACCCATTTTGAGACATAATCGACTGCCAGCAAGATGTACTGATTATTGCAGGACGAGACAAATTGCCCCATGAAATCGATTCCCCAAATATCAAAGACCTCAACTTCAAACATCACATTCAACGGCATCTAATCCTTCCTCATAAGATTCCCCACTCTTTGGAAATGATCACACCTTAAAACAAACCGATGTGCATCCTTAAACAAAGTAGGCTAGAAAAAACCTGCTTGTAGAATATGAGCTGTTGTCTTTTCACCACCATAATATCCACCATAAACTGTGGAACGACAGTCTCGTAATATCCCCTCCGTCTCACAGAATGGGATACATCTCCTGATGATCTGGTCAGCTCCTTGTCTAAACAAATACGGTTCATCCCACATATACCACTTCACCTCATGCAGAAACTTCTTCTTTTGAGCTACATTCATATTAGGAGGCATTATATTTATGACAAGATAGTTCACAATTTCTGCGAACCATGGCTCTTCCTCCTTAACTGCGAACAACTGCTCATCCGAAATGTGAAGTAGAATCAGGATTCTCCAATCTAGAGAGATGGTCAGCTACTTGATTCTCAGTACCTTTTTGATCCTTGATCTCTAACTCGAATTCCTGTAGCAAGAGCACCCAACGAATAAGTCTGGGCTTCGAATCCTTCTTTGAGACCAAATAGCGAATGGCAGCATGATCAGTGAATACAGTCACCTTTATCCCAAGCAGATAAGATCAAAATTTTTTGAAACCAAAGACTATAGCCAAGAGCTCCTTCTCAGTAGTGGTGTAGTTCATTTGAGCTCCATTTAGAGTCTTACTAGCATAGTAGCCCACATGAAAAAGATTATTCTTGCGCTGCCCAAGAACTGCTCCCACCGCATAATCACTCGCATCACACATCATCTCAAAAGGCTCTTTTCAATCAGGTGCCGTAATAACTGGTGCAATTATCAAACTCTTCTTGAGAGTCTCGAATGCCGCCAAGCATTCATCATCAAATTTGAAAGGCACATCTTTCTCGAGCAAGTTGCACAATGGCTTAGATATCTTCGAGAAGTCCTTGATGAAACGCTGATAAAAACCCGCATGGCCAAGAAAGCTACAGATTCCTTTCATAGAAATGGGTGGTGGAAGATTTTCAATGACTCCCACCTTGGCTTTGTCCACCTCAAGACCCTTGCTAGAGACTTTATGCCCAAGAATAATGCCTTCACGCATCATAAAGTGACATTTTTCCCAATTGAGCACAAAATTAGTTTCCACACACCTTTTGAGCACCGCACGAAGATTATTCAAACATTCATCATACAAATGTCCAAAGACGGAGAAGTCGTCCATGAACACTTCGACATTGATTCCAATCATATCAGAGAATATAGCCATCATACATCTCTGAAAAGTGGCCGGTGCATCATATAAGCCAAACGAAACTCTGCGAAAAGCAAACGTGCCAAATGGACAAGTGAAAGTAGTCTTTTCTTGATTCTCTGGTGCAATGCAAATCTGATTATACCCCGAATAGCCATCCAGAAGACAATAATACTCATGACCAGCCAACCTGTCTAGCATCTGATCAATAAATGGAAGAGGGAAGTGATCCTTTTTCGTGGCTTTATTCAACTTTTTGTAATCCATGCATACCCTCCATTCTATGACTGTTCGAGTGGGGATGAGCTCGTTCTTCTCATTTTCTACCACAGTAATACCTCCTTTCTTAGGTACACATTGCACGGGGCTCACCCAAGAACTGTCAGAAATAGGATATATGATTCCTGCATCCAGCCACTTCAGAATTTCTTTCTTCACCACTTCTTTCATGATAGGATTAAGTCATCACCGTTTCTCAATAGTCGGCTTACTACCTTCCTCTAGCAGAGTTTTATGCATGCAGTACGAAGCGCTGATCCCTTTGATATCTGCTATAGTCCATCAGATAGCCGATTTGAATTCTCTCAAGATCCTCAAGAGCTTGTCCTCCTCACTACCTGAAAGGTCAGATGCAATAATATTAGGCAAAGTAGATGCATCACCTAAAAAAGCATACCTCAAGTGTTCAGGCAATGGTTTAAGCTCCAAAGTAGGTGCTTCCTCAATAGATTGTTTGAGCTTTCCTTCAGCATTCTTGAGATCAGAAGTACCCAGAGATTCAAATGGCATGTCTAGCTTTCGCCTTCAAGGAGAAGCATTTAGATATTGTAGTTGCTCATTGCCATCCTCATCGTCATTGTCAAAGTCCCCCACCAAGGCTTTCTCTAAGGCATCAAACATTAGCATATGATCAAGTTCTGAAGTGACCGCAGAATCAATCAAATCCACCTTAAAGCACTCCTCGTCTTCTGTAGGGAATTTCATCACCTTGAATACATTGAATGTCACATCCTGATCCTGCACCCTCATAGTAAGTTCACCTTTCTACACATCTATCAAGGTACGGCCTGTAGCCAAAAAAGGTCTTCCCAAGATTCTGAGAATCTTCTTATCTTCCTCGAAATCCAAAATGACAAAGTCTGCAGGGAAGAAGAGCTTATCCACCTTGACTAACACATCCTCCACTATGCCTCGTGGATATGTAATAGAACAATCAACCAATTATAGAGACATGTGGGTGGGTTTTGGATCAGGCAAATTCAACTTTTTGAAGATAGACAACGGCTTCAGATTGATGCTTGCTCCTAAATCGCACAGGCATTTGTCAAAAGACAACTTGCCAATGGTGCAAGGAATGGTGAAGCTACCTGGATCTTTAATCTTTGGAGGTAATTTTTGTTGCATCACAGCACTGCATTCTTCCGTTAAAGCAACGGTCTCAAGGTCATCCAGTTTCACCTTCCTTGAAAGAATATTCTTCATAAATTTTGCATAACTAGGCATTTGCTCCAGAGCCTCAGCGAAAGGTATATTGATGCGAAGTTTTTTGAACACTTCCAGAATCTTACCGAACTCCTTATCCATCTTTTGTTGTTGCAATCTCTTAGGGAAAGGTGGTGAAGGATAGAGCTGTTTATCCCCTGTATTACCCTCAGGAAGAGTGTGTTCAATAGTAGTCTTCCTTGGTTCCTCCGCTTTCTCCTTTTGCTTCTCTTCTTCATCAACAACTTCAGCTTCTCCGTCTTTCACTTTTTCAGCATCAGCAACTTTTCCAGACCTTAAGGTAATAACTTTGACTTGCTCTTTAGCTTCCTTCCTGCCTGGCACTTCAATATCGCTGGGAAGTGTTCCAGGTTGACGGTTAAGCACTGTATTGGCTATTTGACCAATTTGATTTTCCAAGGCCTTGATAGAAACAGCCTGACTTTTGCACAACAGCTTGAGTTCCTCGAAATCAACACTAGAAGGTGGAGCAGCCCTCCTTGTTGAGGATATGATTGCCTTTGAGCATAATGTTGTGGTTGCTGGAATCCAGGTGGATTAAACTGCTTACTGATAGGCTGCTGATATGGTTGCTGAACAGCATTCTGATTATTGCTCCAGCTGAAATTGGGATGATTTCTGTAATTAGGATGATAAGTAGCTGGCACAGGCTGCTGCGGTCGTTAATTATTGTTCACATACTGAACAGATTCATTAACAAGAGAACACTGATCCGTAGCATGAGAACCTGCACAAAGCTCACAGACCATAGCTATATGATTGATTCCATAGGTGGCTAAAGAATCGACCTTCAAAGACAGCGCTTGGAGCTGCGCTGCAATAGTTGTAGCTGCATCGACTTCTAGAATACCTGCTACCTTCCCAGGCATCATCCTTTGAGTTGGGTTTTGATGCTCATTTATAGCCATAGTTTCAATAAGAATATAAGCCTCAGTATAGCTTTTGGCCCACAAGGCGCCTCCAGCTGCTGCATCGAGCATTGGCCGAGATTGGGCCCCCAAACCATTATAGAAACCAGTGATCACCATCCAGTCAGGCATACCATGATGTGGATACTTTCTCAACATCTCCTTGTAGCGCTCCCAAGCTTCGCACATAGATTCTGTGGGTTAATGCGCAAACTGAGTAAGAGCACTCCTTATAGCTGCAGTCTTTGCCATTGGATAGAACTTCACTAGAAACTTCTGCGCAAGATCTTGCCAAGTAGTGATAGACCCAGCTGGTTCAGAATGTAACCAGTCTTTAGCTTTATCCCTCAGAGAGAGTGGGAAAAGCCTCAGCTTGATAGCCTCATCAGTCACACCATTATATTTGAAAGTACTACAGATCTCGACAAAATTCCTGGTGTGCATGTTGGGGTCTTCAGTCGCAGCACCTCCGAAAGAAACAGAATTCTGCACCATCTGAATAGTGCCCGGCTTGATTTCAAAAGTGTTAGCCTGAATAGCCGGATGAAGGATGCTTGACTGGATGTCATCAATTTTTGGCCCAGAAAAGTCCATAAAAGTTGGATCTGCCGGAACTATACGATCACCCATGATTATTGGTTCTTTCTGCTCACTCTCTTTATCCGAATCTTCAAAATCTATCTTCTACGGAATATCAAGAACTGAGCCTGTCTCCTCAGCCGTATCTAAAGTCCTCTTGCGAGTATGAGAACGTGTTTGCATAAACGCTCGCTAAAGTACCTAAAACACAACCGGAAACAATAAGTAACACGTTTTAACCAATGAGTCCTAACAACCACCGATGGTAAGTACATAAACTAAACAAATACGCCGAGTCCCCGGCAACGGCGCCAAAAACTTGTTAGGGCGAAACACGCGCTAATAATTGCCAAACACAGAGAAATCGTCCATGAACACCTCCACATTCTGACCAATCATGTCAGAGAAGATAGACATCATGCTTCTCTGAAATGTGGCAGGTGCACCATACAACCCAAAAAAACTCTTCTGAAGGAAAAAGTACCAAACGAACAAGTGAAGGTAGTCTTTTCCTGATCTTCCGGAGCAATACAAATCTGATTATAACCCAAATAGCCATCCAAAAGACAGTAGTACTCATGCCAAGCCAATCTGTCAAGCATCTGATCAATAAAAGGAAGAGGGAAGTGATTCTTCCTTGTGGCCTTGTTCAGCTTCCTGTAATCCATGCAAACTCTCCACCTCGTGACTGTTCGAGTAGGAATGAGCTCATTCTTCTCATTAGCAACCACTGTGATACCTCCTTTCTTCGGCACACACTGAATTGGACTCACCCAAAAACTGTCAGAGTTGGGATAGATGATCCTTACATCTAGCCATTTGAGGATTTCTTTCTTCATAACTTCTTTCATGATCGGATTAAGCCTTCTTTGTTGCTCAACAGTAGGCTTTCTACCTTCCTCTAGCAAAATTTTATGCATACAATAAGAAGGGCCGATTTCCTTGATATCTACTATAGTCCATCCAATTGCCGACTTGAACTCTCTCAGAATTCTTAAGAGCTTCTCCTCATCACTACCTGAAAGGTCAGATACAATAATAACAGGAAAAGTAGATGCATCACCTAAAAAAGCATATCGTAAGTGTTCAGGCAATGGTTTAAGCTCAAGTGTAGGAGCTTCCTCAATAGATGGCTTGAGGCGCTTTGGAGATTTGTTCAACTCCTCCAATCCAAGAGATTCAAAAGATATGGATAGTGTAATAACTCGAATTTTTGAGACCTTGTAAAACGTTTAATGAATATTAATCCTGACAGACGGGAAAAAACTTTTGAGCCCACACTATATAGTGCATGAGGAAATGAGTTTCGGAGTTGATATTACGATTATACTTACTAAATGAGTGTATGTAAACGCTATTAGTTTTCGAAGAAAACGAACTTTGAAAAATGACCGTATTTACGACTCGTCGAGGATTACGGGAATTGTTAGGGTGAAACACGTGCTAATAATTCACGCAAGTATATGTGTTCGCAAGTAATATACTTTCTAGTTCGTTCCCACAGAGACTCAGACTAGTTATGTTCAATTAACACGTACTCACCAATGTATGATTACTTCTCAACGTCAAGACAATAACACGTAGATTTTATTAACTATAATTAACTACGAGAATTAAACACTTAATTGACACTTGAATTAACAATATTAAACACACATGAGATCATAACTTCATTACTACTTCCTTCAATAGTTATTGTTATTACCCATAGCATGTAACGGTGATGATATTAATCGAACAACACGAAACTGATAAAAGCCAACTTTCGTTGTACTATTACCATTCTAGCAAACATCCACAATTAAGATAGAAGTTGAATATGCATCAATTATGTTGAGACTCTATATGTCTACAGAATTTGACAACATAACGATTTAAGCACAAGTTATTCCTTATGATTACACAGGGCAAGTAAAACGGTTAGAGTTACCCACTAATCATGCATACACATACATGAAACTATGCTAGCATGGCAAGTTCTAAACCTCAAGATCCATTGTCGCTTCACAAGAGATTAACACCCTATCTTATATGTTCGCGACGCACATAAGACGAATAAGCACAACCTATGCTAGATATCATACAATCATCACACACTAAGGTATTAAACAACTAACTAAAGAATTCCATAGTAAATCCGTTACGACCCCATGATCACGATTATCCCATGATAGAACTCATCGTCACCATGGGTTCATATGAAAACATGATAATAACACACAAGATAAACTAAATAAAATACTTAATTAAACCAGAGTACGTCACAAGAGTAATAAGGTTCAAAGTAAAGAAAACTAGCATCCACTGATACAACGAATACAAGAATCACAAGAAAATGTATGCTTCCTCTTCTTCGTTCTGATTTGCTTAAATGATCTTCTTCCTTCTCTCCTTGCTCCTTGATTGATACCACCATTCCTCACACGTGAAACATCTCTGAAAACTACTTATATTGAAGCCCCACAAGTCCCAGCTATCTCAGAAGTCAGAAGTTCAACAAAAATAGAACTCTAAAAATCATTATTTTACTTTACGACCCTGAGCGGCCGCCCAACAATCCTAAGCGGGCGCCCAGCTTCCTGAGCGGGCGCCCAGCTAGGCTGAGCGGGTGCCCAGCACCTTTCTGGAAAAATGCTTATTTTGCTCCCGATTTTTGATGCGTTCTGCTCCTAACTTCCCACTTGCAATGTCAAGCACATACCTAGGCTTATTCCTGATGAAATCTCTCCACAAATGCAAGTAATACCCTGCAATGCACAAACACTAGAAAAACGCATCAAATACACAAAATACTTGATTTCAATACATCAATTCAAGCCATTATAAGACGTTCTAAGTGGTATAAAATGCCACTTATCAGGAATCACAATATAATTACGAGATTAAAACCCTACGGATTTATATTCAAGTAGGATAATTAAAAATATAAGGAATAAATATGAAAGAAATTACGTCATGAACCATTTACGAGTAAGTGTTACGAAAACGTTTAAGCAACCGAGCGAACGCGTAAACGATTAAATAAACGTAACGCACTAACTAAATCATGGTAAGAAAGTAACCATAGTTACTTCATAAAATAGTGAGCTAACCATAGGATGATCAAGCTAGCTAGAAAAATAGTGTGCTAAGGAAGCTAACCCATATAGTTTAGCTTGTAACCTAATAAGCTACTTAGATTTTTTGTCCCCAAGATTTGCAACAAAGAATAAACCTAGGATTCAACCTAGGAGAATAAAAATCAAGTGTAAGATCTCCCACCTCATTTCCTAGAAGCAACCTAGCAAAGCAACCAAGCTAAGCAACTAAGGGAAGCAAGTATAAATACCCCCCTTCACAATTGTTCCATTCGGCTATATCAAAAAGGGAGAGGAAATCCAAATTCAAATCTCAAAATCTATCCATGGTAAAATCATCCCATTAATTCTCAAGCCTCCTAGCAATTAAACTAAGGTAAGAAAATTATTTCATCTCTTTTTATCAAGGTTTGATGGGTGAAATAAAATCAAGAAACTCACTAGTGAACTGTATGAATAGTAACCTCTCTTTGGTTTCTTGATTTCAATAGTGGTTTTAGGTTCTAAAAATTATACCAAGCACTTCCAAGCCTCAACCATCCTCAAGAAAACATCTCAAGCTTTCAAGAAAGGTAAAAATATTTGGCCCAACTTTATTTAAGATTCATTTTAAGATCCATTTAGTATGTGGTAGTAAACTTAGTTCAATGAGTGGTATTGATGAAATCTTGGTGTTTAAGTTAAGTAGATTTAAGGTTGATTGTTGTTGCCTCAAGAACATGATGTTCTTGATAGGAGTTTATGTGTTGATGATGAAATGATGATTTTTGGTGGTTGTGTTAAGAGTTAGGGCATAAACGAAAACCCGATCGTAAACGTAACTTCGTTAAAACCAACAAATCGTAACTTTAAGTTTCTGCAGAAAGTACCGAAGTTTTAAAGGGTAGTTTCTTGAAAAATAACCCTTTTTTAGGATAGAAAATGTTATAAGAATCTTTTATGCGCTTGAATCACTTGATTCCGATTCACGGATCAAAAGTTATGGTCGTTTTACTAAAAGTGATTTACGCGACATAAACTGCTACAAATCACGAACTTTGATAATATAAAGGATCGACTTAAAAGTGTTCATAAATCATGAAATTTTTACAAAGAGTAACATATTGAGTTTCCTAACTTCCATAAAAATGTCAAGTGAAAATAATGATTTCTCAATTTTATAAAAATATCGGAGCCGAGACCGCGCGATTAGAAACTATAAGAATCCATAAGCGGAGCCGACGACGATAATGAGAATGAACCTAAGATACTTAGAATAATGAAGCGACCATAATATGAATAATGACGTAAAGGAATAATAAGGGTAGTATAAGTTGAGAGGGTGCATAATAAGTAGCACATGAGTGCGAGTCGCCATAAATTAGAATGGGACCTAACGAAGTGAATTGTGTTTATGGTTATATATCTCCGAGCAGAATCTAGAGCATCCTCCACCTCGAGATACCCAGGCAAGTTTACGAACCCAACTCCATTTTACTATTGTATTGTGAAAGGATTGTTTTACTATCACTGTATAAATATCATGTTTTCCATGATACGTAGTTGTTGAATTTTCGCATAATGCAGCGATGTTGTACGATAAGTATATATCATGAAATGTTTATTTCGCTTTAAGCGTGACATATTTTATGAGACCGAGAGTCGGTCGGGATTTAAGATAAAACCTGAAAATCATTCCGGTGATATTATATGACGATTATAAGTCCATAATAGTACGTTTTAAAGGGACTCAACGTCCACTTACGAAACATTAAATACCTCGAACTTTTATTAAAACGATTTCCCAACGATCATATTCCATCAACTATATTTTATTGTTCGAATAATAAATATTACGTACTTATTCCTTTATCATGGGAGTATTAAACTGATTAATCATTAAAGATGAATAATTATGTAGACACAAACTAGTTGAGGAATATTATTTTTAAATATTCTTTTAAAGAGTAAACTCATTCGAGGTTTAATTATTTATCGATCATCATTTAATTATTTATTATTTATGAAAGGGTTTATTATTGATTTAAAAATCATAGATCCTGATTTAAAACATACTTTCTGATTTCAGAATATCATTCGAATAATTTCATATTATCGGAGAACATTATTCCGACTTATTTAATATTTTGAATATAGTTTCAAGGAGAAACTTTTCCCCTTATTTAATTATCTGTTGACAATGGTCAACTCACATCCTTAGTACTTCCTCTGAAAACTTTCGGAAGTACATACATATATATACAGTAAAGTTATGCCTATCAACAAGCAAAATGCTTGGAGGAACTTCGATGTGGTTCGAGTTCTCGAGATATGATAGGATTTCCTAATGGACAAGGGAGGGGTAGGATCCAAGTACTTCATTAATTAGATAGACTACTGGTACCGTAGGAGACGGTACAGTATGTACCTATGGACCTGCGAAGTGTGTGTATACCCGAAAAGAGGACACATAGCCCGTATGCGGCAAGGGTGATAACCAAGATGTGAAGGAGTCGTCCCTCTACTAGTAGAAAAGGTTACTTTTATCGTAGTACGACTGATCATCGTATGCGGTGGCTCCAACGAATATCCTAATTTTTCCAATTGGAATTGAGATGCAGTACCGTAACCCAAGCCTAGGTGCTGGGATTACTATTAAGGTATTCGCAGGATATTAAAATCCCTTAAAGAATTGTTTTCATAAGAAGGTCTGTATCACCAAGGAAAACTATTTTTGAATAAAATATAATTATCATATATGATGTTATCATACAGTCATTTTCATACTATACATTATTATGCTGGGCATTATAGCTCACACTTGTTTTCTTAAATTGACACAACACAACAGTGAATCGAGATGCCTGTCATGAGAACCACAACCAGGAAATGGGTAGGAAATGGCCAGCTGTTCCGTAGATTGTTTGGTGTTGTACCACAGGTAGTCAGAATAAGCTGGATTAGTTTTCAGTTGTTTTTAGTTCGGCTTATTTATAAGTATGACTTATGTAAGGCAAGAAATAAGAAACGTATATTTGGCCGGCGGACTAGCCTTACTTAAAGGTTACTCTCCGATAAGACTAAATCACTTTTGGGTTGTAATAATTATCACTTGATGGTTGAAATTACTCTAGTTATGAATGGTTCATTTCCAAGACAATAACATGTAAGTGTGTGTGTGATAAGTGTAGGGTCGTGAAGCGTGAGTATTTATATATTATAGTGTGAGTGTGTGGTTGTAAGAGTTTAGATGGCATGGCCTCCGAGACTCCTGACCCCGGGTTTTGGGGCGCCACATAAATGGTATTAGAGCCTTAGGTTATCAAATCTTGGAAATGATATGACATAAAATACGTAGACATAGGAAAAAATAAAATAATCAATTAGAGCTCAAGTTGAGCTCGTCGTCGGGCTACACGGGTAGTCTTGATAGTTTTACCCTCAAGGGAATTCCGACTCTAAGTTAGTAAAACCTTGTCTATTGTGTCAGGTACCAGTGGAGCCTAGGAAGGAGATTGATCCTGTTAATGATGTCATTGTCCCTGAGCGTGACCCTATTCCCAAGCCAGAGAGCCCACCCATTGATGATTCAGATGATGACCCTACTGAGGATGTCCTAGAGGAGGAGACTGACCTTCCTGTCCCCATAGCTAATGGCGTAGTCTGGAGAGATGTAGAGATGTACCCTCACCCGGCTATTCGCTCTCCTACACCACCCCCAGGGATTTAGAGCCCTATGCCCTATACTGATGATGATGAGGATGAGGCGCTACGTGTACAGATCCACGAGGTTTTGACATATCCTCTAGCGACCCAGATTCACCTCTACTACCACCGGCGACCATGCATGTAGCCGTACACGAGTGGATAGTGGGTCAGCTTAACGCTGAGATCACCGCGGCATCTGCTCACATTGTGGAGATACGCCAGGCACTGATAGTTGAGAGAGCCACCCGACTAGGATACCCAGGGGATTTCAGAGCTGCTTCCCCAGCCATAGCCCGCAGAGAGATCGATGGGATCGAGCTCCATACCAGGGTTCAGATGAGGATGACATCGGTTGGAGGATACATCGCGGTAGTTGATGCAGAGCTGATGTTGGCAGGAGCGATGAGGAGGGTGTGTGACCTCACTCGCAGTGATAGTGACTGAGGGACTACTGACTAGATATGGACCTTGAAGAAGGTTGGGTGACTTGTCACCAATTTTGATAGGATAGCTAGTAGTAGATAGCGTTCCTAGCCCTTCAGGGTACACGGCTTATGTATTTTCATTTCAGTATTCAGGACTAGTAGTGATGTATAGTAATCAGGCATGTATGAACTCAGCTAGTTGTTTCGTCCCCCAAGATATAAATGGGAGATCTTATTAATATATATCTAAGCAGTTATTAAGAAATTGATGTCTATATTATTGCACTTTATAAAAACCTGCTAGGTAATAAATAGCATGCTTACATATGAATAAAATAATCCAACTGTTATAATTACAACTATGTTGACCAATTTTCATTATCAGAACAATGCCACCCCGTAGAAGAGGAACCAGGGCACAGCCCGCAGAATCCTGTTAACCAACAACGGAATGAACATGACCCTGTAGTAAATGAACACAGTGATGAGGACTTAGACTATAATGAATATGATGAGGAAGAATATGTAGAAGAAGAGGCTGAGGATACCCATCAGGGAGGAAACCCCATGAATGAATTTATGGAACTGTTAAGAGCAAATCTAAACCAACAGTCTATCCCACCACAACCACATGCTGCCCAAAAGACTGCAGCTACTGCCTTTAGGGCCTTCAAATCTCTCAAACCCCCAGAATTTCTAGGATCTGCCGACCCCATTGAAGCACGGGCCTGGGTCAAAGAGATAGAAAAGTCATTCGAGATACTAGGTGTCGAGGAATGACATAAGACCATTTGCGCTTCTTACATGCTGAAAGGAGAAGCTAACTACTGGTGGGAGTCCAAATGAAACCTAGAAACTGATGCTGTGATCCCATGGGATAGATTTACCCGACTGTTCTTAGACAAGTACTTTCCTAGGTTTATGGAAACCCAGATGGAAATTAAGTTTCTGGAGTTGAAACAGGATAGGATGACTGTGGCAGAATATGAGGCCAAGTTTACTGAGTTATCGATATTTGTGCCTGAGTTTGTGAATACCGAAGAAAAGAAAGCGCGAAGGTTTCAGCTTGGTCTGAAACAGTGGATACAGACTGAGTAGCGGTGTTAGAGATGACAGACTATGCCACCTTAGTGCAAAAAGCCTCGATTGTTGAAGCTGGTAGTGAGCAGAGTGTGAAGGAAAAGGAAAATAGGAAGAGAAAGATAGGAAGCCAAGGAATAGGAACTGGGAACAGGAGCCTTCCAAGCAGGTTCGTCAGGGGAGCGGTGTCCCAACCTGCGCGAGGCCCCGGATTCAGAAAGGCCCCAAGCGAGAGTGTTGGCCAGGGCGGCGGACAATCTAGGGCAACATTTCATAGCCAACCCCGTGCCCCAATACCAGAGTGCCAGACCTGTAAGAGAAGACACCTTGGGATATGCAACCAGGCGAGAGCCCATCTGAAATGTTACAGGTGCGACCAACCCGGACACCTTGCCAACAATTGTCCTCAATATAGCAAGACATGTTTCCAATGTGGGAAAGTAGGACATATGAGGAAGGATTGCCCGATAATGAAGCCCCCAGTCTCTGGTATGAGCAGAGATGCATCCAACCGACCCCCAGCTGCTAGGACCTTCAACATGAATGTTCAGGATGTTGTCTGAAACACTGATGTGATAGCAGGTACCCTTTTGTTAAATTCCGAACATGCAAATGTCCTATTTGATTCTGGAGCAACCAAGTTTTTTATATCTCAAGATTTTGCTAAAAAGTTAAAACTTAATGACATACCCTTACGTGAGATATTACGAGTGGAAATAGCAAACAAAGAAATAATTCTTGTAAATCCAGTACACCCTAAGTGCAACTTGAAATTAGAAAGGAAGATCTTCGAGGTCGACCTAATCCCATTTGTGTTAGGAGAATTTGATGTAATCTTAGGAATGGATTGGTTATCCGGTAACGGAGCGCAAATAGATTGTGAACGGAAGAGAGTAAAGATAAGAGTGCAGGATGAAAAAGAAGTAGTGTTTAAAGATCAATGACAGAACCAGAAATTTCTAACCATGCTACAGGCAAAAAGATTGTTAAGGAAAGGTAACGAGGCCTATTTGGCTTATGTGGTAGATACCAAGAAGGAAGTCCCTAACATACAGGACATACCCGTAGTAAACGAATTTGAGGATGTATTTCCAGAGAACTTACCAGGATTACCACCTGACAGGAAAATAGAGTTCGTTATAGAATTAGCACCAGGAACAGCACCAGTATCCAAGGCCCCATATAGGCTTAGCCCCAGTTGAGATGAAGGAACTAGCTTCTCAACTGCAAGAGTTATTAGATAATGGAATGATAAGACCCAGTGTGTCGCCATGGGGAGCGTCAGTAATGTTCGTAAAGAAAAAGGAAGGCAGTATGAGATTATGCATAGACTATCGAGAGCTGAATAAGCTAACTATTAAGAGTAGGTACCATCTCCCCAGAATTGATGACCTATTCAACCAACTCAAGGGAGCTGTATATTTTTCCAAAATAGATTTGAGAACAGGATACCACCAGTTGAAAATCAAACCGGAAGATATCCCGAAGACTGCTTTTCGCACTAGGTATGGACACTATGAGTTCTTAGTCATGTCATTTGGGGTAAACAATGCACCCACAGCCTTTATGGATTTGATGAATAGAGTGTTCAAAAAGTACCTGGATATATGTGTGATAGTTTTTATAGATGATATTCTGATCTACTCAAAGACAGAGCAAGAACATGCAGAACATTTGAGGATAGTCTTAGAAATCTTGAGGAATGAGAAATTATATGCCAAGTTCTCAAAATGCGAGTTTTGGTTGAGAGAAGTTCAGTTTTTAGGACATATGGTGAGTAGAAAAGGAGTTTTAGTTGACCCTGCCAAAATAGAGGCGGTATCCAATTGGGAAAGACCAACTACCCCAACAGAGGTTATGAGTTTTAAGGGTTTAGCAGGATATTACCGAAGGTTCGTGCAAGATTTTTCTAAGATAGCCGGTCCACTGGCTAGACTTACCCGGAAGACAGAAAAGTTTGTATGGGCAGAGAAATGTGAGGAAAGTTTTCAAGAGATGAAAAGGAGGCTGGTGTTAGCACCAATGCTCGCTCTTCCCGATAGAAAGGGAGAGTTTGTGATATACAGCGAAGCATCGCTTAAAGGATTATGATGTGTACTGATGCAGCACAGAAAAGTTATAGCATATGCCTCTCAAAAATTGAAGGAATATGAGAGCAGATACCCTACGCATGATCTAGAATTAGCAGCCATAGTGTTTGCCCTAAAAATTTGGAGACACTACCTGTACGGTGAGAAATGTGAGATCTACACTGACAATAAAAGCCTCAAATATATTTTCACTCAGAAGGAACTGAACATGAGACAGAGGAGATGGTTATAGTTGATAAAATACTACGACTATAAAATTTTGTATCACCCGGGTAAAGCCAATGTGGTGGCTAACGCCCTTAGTAGGAATGAAAGACTCAAGATAATAATGATATCAGAGGAGTTAATTAAAGAATTTGAGAAGATGGAAATTGACGTGAGAATGACCGGTAAGGGAACGGAAGGATTATTTGAGATTAAGCTAGTGCCAGAGCTGACTGAAAAGATACGAGTATGTCAGGAAAGAAGATGAGCGAAGAAAGAGGAACATTGACCGGTGAAGAAGTGAGATACGAGAAGGACGAGAAAGGGATCATGAGGTATGCGTCCCGAATTTGGATTCCAAATATGCAAGAGTTAAAGGATGAGCTGCTGCACGAAGGGCACAGCTCTAGATATTCAATCCACCCAGGAAGTACAAAGATGTACCGTGACCTTAAGGAATATTATTGGTGGCCTAACATGAAAAGAGAAGTGGCAGAGTGGGTCAGCAAGTGCTTGAAATGCCAGAGAGTGAAGGCTGAACACCAGCGACCTAGTGGACTATTCTGGCCCCTAAAAATTCCAGAATGGAAATAGGAGTATATAGCCATGGATTTTATGACAGGCTTACCAAGAACAAAGACCAATCACGATGCCATATGGGTTATCATAGATAGATTGACCAAGTCTGCACACTTCCTACCAATCAATGAAAGAAACACCGTAGATAAGTTGGTGGATATTTACTTGAAGGAGATTGTAGTTAGACACGACGTTCCGGTAGCCATAGTGTCAGATAGAGACCCAAGGTTTAATTCTTGATTTTAGAGAAGCTTCCAGGAATGCGTAGGCACCAGACTAAACATGAGTACCGCTTACCTCCCCCATACTGATGGACAAAGCAAAAAGACTATTCAGACCCTAGAAGATATGCTACGAGTATGTGCCATTGATTTCAAAAGAAATTGGGATGACCACTTACCCCTAATCGAATTTGCTTATAATAATAGCTATCACGCTAGCATAGGAATGCCCCCGTATGAAGCTCTTTACAGAAGGAGATGTCGCTCTCCCCTGTGTTGGGACGAAGTCGGAGAACACAAGATATTAGGACCAGAGTTAGTCCAGCAGACCAGAGAAATGGTAGGACTCATCAGGAAAATACTGGTAGCAGCCCAGGACAGACAAAAGAAGTACGCCGACCAGACCAGGAAAGATAGGGAATACGAAGTAGGAGATTCTGTACTATTGAAAGTATCTCTGTGGAAAGGAGTGCTGAGATTTGGAAAGAAAGGGAAGTTGAGTCCCAGATTCATAGGACCCTTTGAAATATTGAGGAGAATAGGACCTCTAGCTTACGAGCTCGCCTTGCCTCCTAATTTGCAACAAGTACACAACGTGTTCCACGTGTCCATGTTAAGGAAGTACCATGCAGATGCACGACATGTAATAGAATACGAGCAGGTAGATTTACAACCAGACCTGACCTACATCGAGCAGCCAGTAAGGATAATGGACCAAAAAGAACAAGTACTGAGGAACAAGACTGTGAAGCTTGTTAGGATCTTATGGAGAAATCAAAATGTTGAGGAATCAACTTGGGTACTGGAAGACATAATGAGGAATAGATACTCCCACTTATTTTCTAATTGATTCCGGGACGGAATCCTTGTTAGAGGGGAAGACTGTAATAACTCGAATTTTTGAGACCTTGTAAAATGTTTAATGAATAGTAATCCTCACAGACGGGAAAAACCTTTTGAGCCCACACTATGTAGTGCATGAGGAAATGAGTTTCAGAGTTGATATTACGATTATACGTACTAAATGAGTGTATGTAAACGCTATTAGTTTTTGAAGAAAACAAACTTTGAAAAACGACCGTATTTATGACTCATCGAGGATTACGGGAATCACAATATAATTACGAGATTAAAACCCTACGGATTTATATTTATTATTCCTAGTGGACTAACAATGAGATTTACAGAAGGGGGGTTGAATGTAAATCTCAAAACTTTTTCAAGTTTTGAGCAGTTTTAAAGGTTTTGTGTTCAAGATAAACAAGTGTGTGAATTGCTTTAAGCTAATACAGACAGATATATATTCAAGCACTAATGTAAAGAACACAACAGACCTTAAAAACTTTTCTGGTGGATTTGTTGTTCCACCAGAGATGGTATTTCAGAAAATCTATGATTCAAGATGTTGATCACAGCTGCGTCCTAGTACAAACTAGATAATTTTTCTCTCAAGATTTTTCTAAACAGCACTGGAAAAATTCTTATCTAATTACTAGCTGCTACTTGGTTTATATATCACCAAGTGTACAAGTGAAGACAAAGATAAAAATACAATAATAAAATAAGTTCTCCACTTGTTTCTTCTCCATATCACTCAAGTACTTTGTTGACTATTGCCTCTTTGTACTAGAGTAGAACGGCTGCTTTTTCTGATGTTCCTGAAATTAGGCTTCCACATTTCAGTTATCTCTGTCAACCCATGTGCCTCTGTCTGCTGTTACAACTACCACTTATCAACTGCTATTTAACAGAACATCCGTTGAAGCCTTCATCCGTTGATGGCTTTATCCGTTGATGTGTTAGCAGTTGAAGCTCTATCCGTTGAAGCTTTAGAGACATCCGTTGAAGCTTTGTTTCTCATCCGTTGAAGGTCTTTAAGACATCCGTTGATACCACTTCATTTATACAAAATTACAAGGCATGAAATATTTACAATTGGCCTTCCTATTTGCATATCTTCTAGTAGTCAACATGACTTATATTTTCTCTCAACTTCTAAGAATTATATCTTAAATACAGAGACTGAAATGTGCTACAACACTAGACTTATTTCTAAGTAAAGCTGCACCATCAACGGATAGCCAAAGTGGTCTTATCCGTTGAGGCTGCAAACACTAAACTTCTACTTAAGTGTTTTGTTAAACATATCATCAAACTAATGCACATATATTCCTAACAATCTCCCCCTATTTATGTCTATAAGAATTGTAGACATAAATTCAGGGTTAACTTGATGATAACAAAACACTTAACAAATATATGAATTGAAACTAAGTAGAAATTTAAAAGTGCTGCAAAAGTGTATGTACTAGGAGGTAATTGAAGATTTACAGAATTTCCAAGGGTGCTCCTCTAGTCTGAGCAAATCATCTTTTTCTTCTTTGTTCCCTTGTTTTCTTTCCTAGCCCTTTGTCATTTTCCTCAATTTGGAGTTGGAGTTGTCTGTAGAATTCAGCTTCATCTTCATCACTGATATCCAACTTAGATTGCATTTCCTTGAGAGTTTCATTGCTGGCAATCTTGAGTTGGTCTTCAAGTCTGAAAAATCTTCTGACTCCTTTATCATCTCTAAATTCCATCAACCAATGAGGTGATTTGTGGATTGTAATTCCCCTTTCTTGAATAAGTAAAGTTCTGGGCAAAGCATTGGGCTCCCTCCAAGTTTTCCTTATGTTGGCAATCTTGTTGAGAATTTTAGTCTTGGCAGTCCTGGAAAAGCCAGAATCCTTTTGTATGGCTGAAAAGACTCTGATCAAGGTAGAGTAACCTTCATTCAGAATCCTGTAGAGAGGCCATGTTCTTTCCCCAGCTCCTTTGTATCTGAACACCAATCTCTCTGGTAGCTGTCTGTAGGCAGCCATTCCCCTTACATCCTCCAGCTCATCCAGATAGAGTTCAATGTCTGAAATTTCTTTTATGTCACAGATGTGAACATAATCATCTTTAGAAATGGGTGGCTTAGGCTTAGGTTTTTGTTTTTGAGTGAATTTCTTAGAGGTTAGGGGAGGTGTAGATTTGGATTTTCTTTTCTGTTTCTTTGGTAGTGGAAGAGTGGTTAAAAAGGTAGGCAATTTGATGGTGTCCCAATCAATAAGTTCCTCTTTTGGGATGATTAGTTCACCATGGATGTTTATAGTGGGATCAGCAACAGTTCAGGTATGGAAGGTAGTGGTTTAGATATTGATTTAGTTTCTTCAGTGTTATCTTCACTCCTTCTATGTGCCTTGGCCTTTCTTCTGTTTCCCTTCTGCCATTCCTCTCTTTCCTCCATACTCTCACCAAATATACTCCCAAAAACCTCATCTAGGTTTGCAATCTTGTCTTCACCCCTGACTTCAATTCCTTTCTCTCCTTCAACTTGATTTGACTTTAGCTGTTGTTCAAGCTTTGCTTGTGCTCTTTTTTCAGCCTTGAGTTTTTCAGCTTCTTTCTTCAACCTTTTGGTTTCTTCCCTCTTGGCCTTTAGGAATTTGGGATGTCCTTGCATCACACAGATACTCTTTCCCTCTCTAAAGATAATGGCCATTTTCATTCTTTCAACTATGTCCTTGGTCTCCTTGTACTTTATGATGTTAGCACCCAAAACTTTGTCTTCATCAGGCTTTGGAAGAGGAAAGTCCACTTCTTTCATCTGAGCAAAGTCTAGGGGGTTCTTTGTGGAGTCCTTGCTGGATCTAGTGTTGGGCTTGAGAACCATAGGTTTTAGATTCTTGAAAGAAGTCTCTCCAACCTTATTCCTCCTTTCTGGCTTGTGCTCCATAATGATTGGTTCAACCTTTGTGCTATGTTTCACAGATATAGATTTATCTTGTGTTGAGCCAAACATTTGTTGCACCCTTTCATCAATTCTCCTCCTTTGCTCTTTCACTTGAATTTCAGCTGCTGCTAGCTGGATTAGGTCAATTCCATCAGGCTTTCCTTTGATTTGCATAATTGGAGAAGTAGTGATGGCAGGAACTAGCACTTTAGATATCTGGATTTTTGATGGCTCTCCTTCCCCTTCCCTTTTTCTCTCCCCCTTTTTGTTATCATCAAGGAGAGGGGTCAAGCCTTGTGCCTTTGCCAGCTGCATAAGTAGACTTGTTTGAGATTGTTGGTTGTGAAGAATGCTGGCCACAGAATTTTCAATAACTTGGACTCTATCTTCTAACTTAGCCAGCCTCTTTTCAGTATTTGAATCCTTTTTCAATCTCAACAATAAGTCCTTCATTGTACCATAGGGCATGACTGAATCCAATTTTTCAGAATTGTAGGATTTCAAGTCAGCAATATCCTTCTTGAGTTCATCCACACTCAGATTCTATCTTACTTGCTGCAACTTCATGAGATGCAGTGAGTCCAGGTGAGCTGTAAGGATTGCCTTGGTACCAGCATGTGAAGTTTTCTGAATGGCCTGTTGGATAGTACTGATTTGTTTGACTAAGGAGACATTGAATTGCCCTGATGTAGACTCCTTTGTCAAGGCCCATTCAGGTAAATTTGGAATAGAACTAGGGCTTTCATCTCCCCCTAAGTTCATGCTTCCATCAAAAGAAACAGAGTCATCATCATCAGAATTTACTCCAAATTCCTCAGATGACTCACCAGCTATAGAAGGCATCTTGTTAATAGCAGTTTTATCCCTTTGAAGAGATTCTGTTGTATGTGCTAGATGTAGTGTCTTTTCTGCCTTCTCATTGCCCTGAGCAGCCAACAGCTGATAGGCTGACACAGGATGAGTAAAAGTATCAGCATCCAAGGAAATGTTATCAATTACAGCTTTGTAATGTTGCTGAAATTTTCTTTCCTTTTCAGCATCATCCACAATCATTGACTCACTAGCAATGGCTGGATCCACCCTTATATCTACTATACCTGCCTTTCTCTCTTTTTCTCTATATTCTTGCATCAGGGGCTCCCCCTGGCTCACACTCCTCACACCCTCACCTTCACCTACTAAGGTGGTACTCCTCTCACTTACTTTTGCCATGCTGGAAGAAATAGCATGCTTATTTGAGCTCTCAATCTCTCCTTTTGCCTGGGAGCAACCCAGCCTCTCACTCAAATTGTCACTCCCTTCCCTCAGTCCTAAAAGTGAGTACAGTAATCATGTCTTCTACACTTGGAATTGTTTCAGTTGAGTGTGTAGAGACTATCAACGGATATGGAATAGCCGTTGAAGGTGACACTGATGGTATCAACGGATAACTGATGTTAAGCTTATCCGTTGAAGAACAACCACCTGTCAACGGATGAGTGATATCCGTTGAAGAAGGAAAAGAAGTAGAAATTGAAAGTGATATAACTGTTGAATCTGTGTGGATTGATTTGAGTTTTGGTGACACAGATCCTTCAATTACATCTAAAAGAATTTGCGGGTGATCCAACAAATCATCTAAAAGATGATGATCACCTGTATTTGAGTGGGGCTCCTCCCTGAGTTATAAAGAGGGAGAATCAGGAATTGATGGGAATAACATATCCACATCCAGAGATGGTGATGAAGTGTGTGGTGATTGATGTGTGTGACTTGTGAGAGAATGGGGCTGTGATTCCATATTTGTTGGAGCCACATCAAACTGAGTTTGAGAAGGCATAGATATAGATGGATGTATATGTGCAGTGTGTGCACCCTGTGTAGAAGATTGGGTTCTAGCCCTCTTTCTTCTAATAAAAGATTTTGTTGGCGAGTGTTTGGCTTCAGTGTCCCTCCCTCGTTTGTTCTGTGTTCCTGGTTGGGAACTATTTTCAATAGTTACATCCTTTTGGGAGGATGCAGCTAGGGATATGCTAGAGACCTTTTCAACCACCACAGCTTTTTGAGAAACTGTGGCTTGGCTAGCTTGGGAAGCACTTATCTCTCCTTCCTTATCCTGGGGGTTTCTTTGATGTTCACCCCTCCCCTCACCACTCACACCCTGTTCACTCCCCTCAGGGTTAAGGGTAGGTGTTACAACTGTTGTCTTTTGAGAAATAACAGAGGTGGTTTTTTTTGTCTTTGATTTTGAAATTTTAGTTTTGGTGACCTTGGTAGGAATCTGTTGGGGCATTGTCACAGATTCCATGGGCACACTAGAAGATAAAGACATAGAGGGGTTGGAAGAAGTAGGAGTTGTAGAAACAATTACCTCAGTTACCTGAGGTGCATCCATGATTGGTAAATATACCAATGGTACACTGCTGTTGAGATCCATTCTCAATAAATCTGCAAGAACTCTTTTCTCTTGTGCCCAGCACTTGTGTTTATTATTCTCATTGGTTATGACCAAACCTTCAGCAACATGGTTAGCCAATAACATAAAGAATCTAGCATAATAGATGTTATTAGGTCTATTAGCTTTGTTACCTAATCTAGTACCCAATTCTAGCATAACATAATTGCTAAAGTTAAAATACCTATCAGAAACAAGCATATAGAGCATATTAACAAGAGATGAAGTTATGGCATCAAAATTACTAATTTTCCCAGAGAAAACCTTGATAAAGGCATCCCCAAGATAACTCCATTCTTTCCTAAGGCCTTTTCTTTTAATACTCCCTAAACTAGCAGAGTTAAGAGAATAACCTATGGAATCTAACATGCTGGATACATCATTATCAGTGTGTGGTGTCATGGCATTGTTCTCAGGCAATTTAAAACATGCTAGTAAATCATCACAGTTAACACAGTGATTTTTACCTTTGAGAGTGAAAGAGATGGTCATATCTATAGAGTTGAACTCAGCAGTTGTCCAAATCTCCTCAACTACTTCACAGTAAATCGTTGGGGCTTCCAGCATTGCATAGCTAAGTTTACAGTTTTTGATGAAGTCCATCATTTTGTGATAATCTGAGTGGGCTTCATTCTTTGCTACCAAAGCTATGAAATTGTTCTTCTCATAGATGAACCCAGATTGAGACATAATTTTTACTACAGGTGCCATTGTTGTAAGTAGAAGTTGCAGAGAATAACTTGAAGGATTTGCAGAGAGAAAATGGTAAAAGCTTTGAAATTTCAAGAAAGCGTAAAGTAAAAATGAAAAATCAGAAGGGCTTATATACTTTCTCAAATTAAAAGGTATAAATAAAAGATTAAACAATAAATATATGTTAGTGAATTTCAGCCGTTTAAGAATAAACTGTAAGTATTCTAAAAACTACCTTTAAAACAAATACATACAGCTGTATGTATGAGTATCAACGGTTAAGAAAATAGAATCAACGACTGTGAAACACCTGAATCGTCTGATGTAACATTTCAACGGATAAAGTAAACTGTCATCCGTTGAAAGGTACTTCAGTTTTATCCGTTGACGGATAAAAATTCCAGAAATGTATATGTCTTTCAACGGATAGTGAACATCCGTTGACAGAACAATTTTGACTTTCAACGGATAGGAAATATCCGTTGATGGAATAATCTTTGTTAAGAAGTCAAATTTGTTCTAGTAACTAATACATTTCAGGCTTCAATTCAAATTGCAATTAGGACATAAATTTTATGAGTAATTAAGCATACCTAGCTCACTTACCAATCTTGTGAATGTTGATTCATCAAGTGGCTTGGTAAATATGTCTGCAATTTGTTGTTCACTTGGAACAAAATGTAGTTTCACTATACCATTCATGACATGCTCTCTGATGAAGTGGTACTTGATATCAATGTGCTTGGTCCTTGAGTGCTGCACAGGATTCTCTGTTATGGCTATGGCACTTGTGTTGTCACAAAAGATAGGAATTTTATCAACATGAAGTCCATAATCAAGGAGTTGAATCCTCATCCATAACACTTGAGAGCAGCAACTTCCAGCAGCAATGTATTCAGCCTCAGCTGTAGAAGTAGAGACTGAATTTTGCTTTTTGCTAAACCATGATACAAGCTTGTTTCCCAGGAATTGGCAGGAGCCTGTTGTACTTTTCCTGTGTATTTTGCAACCTGCATAGTCTGCATCTCTAGTGAAGTGATTCTCCAAAAGGAATTTTGATAGGGTTTCATACCAGGCTCTAGGTGCTTGCTTCAGTCCATAGAGTGCTTTCAACAGATAATACACATAGTCTGGAAAATTTGGATCTTCAAACCCTGGAGGTTGACTTACATAGACTTCTTCCTCCAATTTCCCATTTAGAAATGCACTCTTGACATCCATTTGATAGACTTTGAAATTGGCATGGGCTGCATAGGCTAGAAAAATTCTGATGGCTTCAAGTCTTGCAACAGGAGCATATGTTTCATCAAAATCTATTCCCTCTTGTTGAGAATAGCCTTTAGCAACCAATCTGGCTTTATTCCTTATGACAATGCCATTTTCATCCATCTTGTTTCTGAATACCCATTTTGTGTCAATGGAACTCTTGTTCTTTGGTTTGGGTACCAGCTTCTAAACTTTGTTTCTCTCAAATTGGTTCAGCTCTTCCTGCATAGCTAATATCCAATCTGGATCCAATAAAGCTTCTTCCACTTTCTTAGGTTCCTCCTGAGATAGAAAACTACTATACAGACATTCATCTTGAGTAGCTTTTCTTGTTTGCACTTTAGATGATGCATCACCAATGATTAGTTCAAAGGGATGATTCTTGGTCCATTTCCTTTGAGGTGGAAGATGTGCTCTAGATGAGGTGGCCTCAGTATTGTCATGATGTGAGACAGAGTGTTGATTAGTTGAAACTCCCCCTGAGTTGTTGGTTCTTTGCAGGGAATTTGGAGTTCTATCAACTGATGATGTAAATCGATTATCCGTTGATGAACTATGATCAACGGATGCTTCATTTTGTACTTCAACGGATGATGCACTATGTCTTTCAACGGATACTGCATTGCCTCTATCAACGGGTGCAGAATTTTGTGCATTATCCAAGGGCATATTTTGAATCCCTTTTGAAGTGTCATCTCCATCAATCTCCTCTTCACTATCATCACAATATATCTCAATGTTGTCAAATTTGAGTCTCTCATTGTGTCCCTCATCTGTTAGTCCATCAATCTTTTTATCATCAAACACAACATGCACAGATTCCATAACAATGTTGGTTCTTAGATTGTAGACCCTATAAGATTTTCCAGCTGAGTAACCAACAAATATCCCTTCATCAGCCTTTGCATCAAACTTCCCTTTATGGTCAGATTGATTCCTCAGTATAAAGCATTTATATCCAAAGACATGAAGAAAGTTTAGAGTTGGTTTTCTTCTCTTGAACAACTGATAAGGAGTCATGCCTTTAGCTTGATTGATCAAAGAAATATTCTGAGTGTAGCAGGCACAATTAACAGCTTCAGCCCAGAAATATGTTGGTAACTTTGATTCTTCAAGCATTGTTCTGGCAGCCTCAATCAAAGATTTGTTCTTTCTTTCAACTAGCCCATTTTGCTGAGGTGTTCTTGGAGCTGAGAACTCATGCATGATTCCATTTTCTTCACAGAACAACCTTATTGACAAATTCTTGAACTCAGTTCCATTGTCACTCCTGATATTCCTAACCTTCAAGTCAGGATGATTATTAACTTGCCTGATGTGATTGATAATGATTTCACTTGCTTCATCCTTTGATCCAAGAAAATAGACCCATGAAAACTTTGAGAAATCATCTACAATCACTAAGCAATATCTTTTTCTTGCGAATGATAATACATTGACTGGTCCAAACAAATCCATATGTAGCAGCTGTAATGGTTCATCAATTGTTGTTTCAAGCTTCTTTTTGAATGATGCTTTCCTTTATTTGCCTTTCTGACAAGCATCACACAAACCATCCCTTGAGAATTCAACTAGAGGAATTCCTCTAACTAAGTCCTTTTTGACTAGATCATTCATTGTCTTGAAATTCAAATGGGATAGCTTCTTGTGCCATAGCCAACTCTCAACTGAACTTGCTTTGCTGAAGAGACAAGTAATAGATTCTGCATCTGTAGAGTTGAAGTCAGCTAAATACACATTCCCTTTTCTAACTCCAGTTAGAACCACTTTGTTGTCTTTCTTGCTGGTGACAACACAGGCTTCTGAATTGAAGGAAATTGTATTCCCTCTATCACATAGTTGACTGATACTCAGTAAGTTGTGCTTGAGACCATCAACTAATGCAACTTCATCAATGATGACATTCCTTGTTGAAATCAAGCCATATCCCATAGTAAACCCTTTGCTGTCATCTCCAAAGGTTATGCTAGGGCCAACTCTCTCCTTAAACTCAGTGAGCAGGGAGAAATCTCCTGTCATGTGTCTTGAACAGCCACTGTCCAAGTACCATAGATTTCTTCTTTTTCCCTGCACATCATAAAATAAATCAAGTTGATTTTGGTACCCAAGTTTCCTTGGGTCCATTCCTGTTAGCCTTTCTCCTAGACTTCATTCCTCATGCATCTTTAGACTTAGGTAACTTTGAGTCAACCTTGATCTTAGATGTAGTTGGTTGAGGTGTAGGGTTAGTCACAGAATCATTTAGCATATTTGGAATTTGATAAGGCATGGATTGTGCAAGCATGTTATTCCACATTGGCATATTGTATGGCATTTGAGGCATACTAAATGCAGCAAGATAAGGATTGTTAAAATATGGCATGTTTGCAAAATGTGCATAAGGATTCTGTTGAGACATAACAGGCATAGCATGCAGAGGTGATGCAGACATATTAGGCATGGAAGAGGGTACAGGTATGGGAGTTTTCTTAATAGATTTGCAATTAGCAGATAGATGATTAACACTACTACAGTGCACACAGCTTTTTCTAGGAGCATACTTATCAGGTGTGTAATTGTTATATTTGTTAACCCCTACCTTCCCATTTCTATTAGATTTCCTTTTAGTTTCCTTTTTATCCTCAACCACTTTGAGCCTATTCTTTAACTGTTCTAAGGTCATGTGTCCTATATTCACCTTACTGAAATCTTTGGATGTGCTTGCTTCTTCTTTGACAAAGTTCTTGGAAGTTGAACCAAACTTTTTGTTGAGTTTCTTTAGATTTTCACTTTTAGAAACATCTGCATGTTTTAATTGAGGAACCTTCAACGGATGCTCCTTTTTCTTCCTTCAACGGATAACCAACGGATAACTTTCATCATCCGTTGATTCCACATCCGTTGACAGCCCATCAATTAATTCCAGTTTCTTTTTGTTTTTATCCTAGGCAGTCTCACAGAATGATTCAATTCCTTGGACCTTGGAAATTTGAGCACTAACATCCCTAGATGTCTTCCAGGCTTTAATCACCTCTTGCTCTCTCTCTAATTGATTGGAAAGTATTTCTACTTTCTTAATAGATTCAGCTAGTTCATTTTCAACAGATATACAATGTAGCTTAGTTTTCTCTAGGTCAATCAACTTATCTTCTAACACAGCATTTCTATTACTTAAAAACAGATTGTTCTCTTTAATCCTACTATTTTCTTTAGCAAGAGATTTAAGAGACACACGCAAATGATACAATTCAGTAGACATGTCATTAAAAGCATCATTGCACTCTTCTTTAGTAAGCTGTGTTAAATCAGTAGTGATTACCTGGTTGCTTGATGAACTAACTTCATTTTCCTCAGAATCAGCCATGAGAGCCAAGTTGACATATTCCACATCTTCATCCTCTTCTTCTCCATCAGTTGCCCAGTCTTTTTCTTGAGTAATGAAAGCCCTCTCCTTTTGCTTGAGCAGATCAAAATATTTCTTTTTGTAATCTACTTGGTCAAATTTCTTCTTTTCAGAAGTTGGCTTTCTGCACTCACTTGCAAAGTGTCCACTTATACCACAATTGAAACACTTGAACTTGGATTTGTCCACCATGTTCTTATGAGGTTTAGTGGCTCTAGTGTTTTTCCTAAATTTCATCTTTGCAAATCTCCTGGACAGAAATGCAAGATGCTCATCAATACCATCAGAGTCATCTTGGTTGGAGTTGTCTTCATTCTCAGCAACTTGCTCCTTACCCTTGCTTGATTCTTATTTGCTTGTGCCATCTTTGGAGTTTGATGTAGATCTCACAGTTTCTTGTCTGCATTCTTTCTCATTTTCAGCTACCAAGGCAACTGAACCTCCTTTCTTTCTTCCCTTCTCCAATACCTCATCCTGTTCCAGCTCTAGTTCATAAGTCTTCAAGATTCCATATAATCTTTCAAGAGTGAAGTCCTTATAATCTTGAGAGTTTCTCAAGGAGACAGTCATGGGTTTCTATTCCTTTGGAAAGGATCTTAAAAATTTAAGATTTGAATCCTTCACCTGGTACACTCTACCATACAGCTTCAGTCCATTCAACAGCTTTTGGAATCTATTGAATGTGTCATTTAAAGATTCATTTTCTTCAAAATGAAAATACTCATACTGTTGAATGAGAAGCTGCATTTTGTTTTCTTTTACTTGTTCTGTACCTTCACACAGTAGCTGAACTATGTCCCAAACCTCTTTGGCAGTTGTGCAATTTATCACATTATCAAACATATCCTTGTCAAGACCATTAAACAAAATGTTCATAGCCTTCTTATCCTTGTGGACTTCTTCTGTGTCTTACATTGTCCATTCTGCTCTAGGTTTTGGAATGGATTGACCAACAGCAATTGTGGCCGTAGCAACTGTGGCTACTTTGTGGGGAATGTGAGGACCATTCTCAATGCAGTTTACATAACCTTCATCTTGGGAGAGTAGATGAAGGTGCATTTTCACCTTCCAATGGTGATAACTGTCTTTGTCAAGAACTGGGATTTTTACTCCAATATCCTTCTTACTCATCTTTGTTAGTTTCCAAGATCTTTAAACTCTTTGTGTATCAAGAGCTTGCTCTGATACCAATTGTTATTCCTAGTGGACTAACAATGAGATTTACAGAAGGGGGGGTTGAATGTAAATCTCAAAACTTTTTCAAGTTTTGAGCAGTTTTAAAGGTTTTGTGTTCAAGATAAACAAGTGTGTGAATTGCTTTAAGCTAATACAGACAGATATATATATTCAAGCACTAATGTAAAGAACACAACAGACCTTAAAAACTTTTCTGGTGGATTTGTTGTTCCACCAGAGATGGTATTTCAGAAAATCTGTGATTCAAGATGTTGATCACAGCTGCGTCCTAGTACAAACTAGATAATTTTTCTCTCAAGATTTTTCTAAACAGCACTGGAAAAATTCTTATCTAATTACTAGCTGCTACTTGGTTTATATATCACCAAGTGTACAAGTGAAGACAAAGATAAAAATACAATAATAAAATAAGTTCTCCACTTGTTTCTTCTCCATATCACTCAAGTACTTTGTTGACTATTGCCTCTTTGTACTAGAGTAGAACGGCTGCTTTTTCTGATGTTCCTGAAATTAGGCTTCCACATTTCAGTTATCTCTGTCAACCCATGTGCCTCTGTCTGCTGTTACAACTACCACTTATCAACTGCTATTTAACAGAACATCCATTGAAGCCTTCATCCGTTGATGGCTTTATCCGTTGATGTGTTAGCAGTTGAAGCTCTATCCGTTGAAGCTTTAGAGACATCCGTTGAAGCTTTGTTTCTCATCCGTTGAAGGTCTTTAAGACATCCGTTGATACCACTTCATTTATACAAAATTACAAGGCATGAAATATTTACAATTGGCCTTCCTATTTGCATATCTTCTAGTAGTCAACATGACTTATATTTTCTCTCAACTTCTAAGAATTATATCTTAAATACAGAGACTGAAATGTGCTACAACACTAGACTTATTTCTAAGTAAAGCTGCACCATCAACGGATAGCCAAAGTGGTCTTATCCATTGAGGCTGCAAACACTAAACTTCTACTTAAGTGTTTTGTTAAACATATCATCAAACTAATGCACATATATTCCTAACAATATTCAAGTAGGATAATTAAAAATATAAGGAATAAATACGAAAGGAATTACGTCGCGAACCATTTACGAGTAAGTGTTACGAAAACGTTTAAGCAACCGAGCGAACGCGTAAATGATTAAATAAACGTAACGCACTAACTAAACCATGGCAAGAAAGTAACCATGGTTACTTCATCAAATAGTGAGCTAACCATAGGATGATCACGCTAGCTAGCAAAATAGTGTGCTAAGGAAGCTAACCCATGTAGTTTAGCTTGTAACCTAGCAAGCTACTTAGATTTTTGTCCGCAAGATTTGCAACAAAGAATAAACCTAGGATTCAACCTAGAAGAATAAAAATCAAGTGCAAGATCTCTCACCCCATTTCCTAGAAGCAACCTAGCAAAGCAACCAAGCTAAGCAACCAAGGGAAGCAAGTATAAATACCCCCCTTCACAATTGTACCATTCGCCTATATCAAAAAGGGAGAGGAAATCCAAATTCAAATCTCATAATCTATCCATGGTAAAATCATCCCATTAATTCTCAAGCCTCCTAGAAATTAAACTAAGATAATAAAATTCTTTCATCTCTTTTTATCAAGGTTTGATGGGTGAAATAAAATCAAGAAACTCACTAGTGAATAGTATAAATAGTAACCTCTCTTTGGTTTCTAAATTTCAATGGTGGTTTTAGGTTCTAAAAATCATACCAAGCACTTCCAAGACTCTACCATCCTCAAGAAAACATCCCAAGCTTTCAAGAAAGGTAAAAATCTTTGGCCCGACTTTTGTTGTGAATATGTTGTGCACTTGATGATTACCTAAACAAAACATCTAAGTAGATTTTACTTAGTGAAATAATGTAGCACTCGACAGATAAGAATTATAGTCCCGACGGATAACTCATTTTAGTCCCGACGGATGAGTAACTTATTATCCATCGAGTGAGTAGCTTATGTAATAATAAGTTTGTAGCACAGTGTTGTATGCACCTTTGTATAGGATCTGTAGTAGCATATAAGTCATGTTGACTTTAACTAGATATGCAGAATAGGTTGATTAACTGTACATAAGCAATGTCTTGTAATTCTGTATAAGTGAAATGAGGTCAAGTGCCAAAATAGCTACCAACGGATGATTAACAAAGTTTCGACGGATGATCAAATGACTATCAACGGATGCTTAACAAAGCTTCGACGGATGATCAAATGACTTTCAACGGATGTTTAAAATAGCAGTCGACGGATTATCAAGTAAGTCATCGACGGATGATCTGAAAGTCGACGGATGATCATATCAAGATTCAAACATCAGTTGAACAGTGAAAGCTGACACACGGCCGTTGAGTTGGATACAAACACACTGTGGAAGCCCATTAACTGGGTAATAGAGGATGAAAAGCAGCAAAGATCAAGACTGTTAGATTTTATATTTATTCAGTTCTTTTGACTTTGTAATCTTGGTAATATATAAACTAAGAGAGTAGCAAATAGAAAAACTACTAAGAGAGCTAAGAAACAAACACAGAGAAATCTTTGTAAGCACTATCTTTAGCATTTCCTGTGTTCTTAGTAGTTCTATTTTGTATAAGCAGCTGTGAGCATTTCTGCACACAGAGTCCTCTCGATATATTAAATATATCTCTGGTGGAATTGTTTAAATCCACCAGAAAGTTTTTAAAGACTCTTGTTTTTAATTACTCTTGTTTTGATTCATTAAAGTTTATATTCCGCATTGTGCTAATCAAAACAAATATATCTATAATCGAGTTGAACATTTTTATCTCAAGAAAAAGTTCAAGAATTCCATTCAACCCCCCTTCTGTAATTCTTGCTATATTGTTAAGGGACTAACAATTGGTATCAGAGCAAGCTCTTAATCTACAAAGAGTTTAAAGATCAAAACAATACAGCAAGATGAACAAGAAAGATGTTGGAGTCAAGATTCCTTTTCTTGATAAAGATAATTACCATCATTGGAAGGTAAAGATGCATCTTCATATGCTTTCTCAAGATGAGGCCTATGTGGACTGCATAGAAAGAGGCCCTCATGTTCCAATGAGAGCTGCAACAGGAAATGAACCATCTGTTCCAAAGCCAGGCATGAATGGTCTAAACCTGATCTTGAACAAGTCAGGAAAGATAAAAAGGCCATGAACATTATGTTTAATGGTGTTGATGCAGATATGTTTGATAACATCATCAACTGCAAGACTGCCAAGGAAGTTTGGGACACAATATAGATAATTTGTGATGGTACTGAGCAAGTAAGAGAAAATAAAATGCAGCTCCTGATTCAGCAATATGAGCATTTTCACAATGAAGAAAGTGAGTCACTCACTGACATTTTTAGTAGATTCCAAAAGCTACTAAATGCTCTTAAATTGCATGGGAGAGTCTATCAAACTAAAGACTCCAATCTGAAATTTCTCAGATCTCTTCCAAAGGAATGGAAACCAATGACAGTCTCATTGAGAAACTCTCAAGATTATAAGGAGTTTACTTTGGAGAGACTGTATGGCATTCTGAAGACCTATGAGCTTGAAATAGAGCAGGATGAAAGAATAGAGAGAGGAAAGAAGAAAGGAGGATCCATTGCACTAGTGGCTGAACTGGAAAAGGAGAAGGAAGTGAAGATGGAAGCTGTGGAATCAACTTCAAAGGCCTGTGAAAGCAAGGGTAAAGGGCTAGCTGCAGAAAGTGAAGATTCTTTGAGTCAAGATGACATGGAGGACATTGATGAGCACCTAGCATTCCTTTCAAGAAGATTTGCCAAGCTCAAGTTCAAGAAGAACTTTGGAGCTGCCAAGCCAAATAGAAACATGGTGGATAAATCAAAATTCAAGTGTTTCAAATGTGGCTTGGCAGGGCATTTTGCAAATGAGTGTAGAAAATCAGATTCTAGTAGGAAAAGATTTGAGTCTGTGGATTATAAGCAAAAATACTTTGATCTACTCAAACAGAAGGAAATGGATTTTATTACACAAGAGAATGACTGGGCAACTGATGGTTTGAATGAAGATGAGGATGTCAGCTATGTCAATCTAGCCCTTATGGCCAAATCTGATGAAACAGAGACAAGTTCCTCAAGCAATCAGGTAATTACTACAAACCTTGCACATTTATCTAAAGCTGAGTGTAATGATGCAATAAATGACATGTCTACAGAATTGTATCATTTGCGTGTTACACTTAAGTCCCTCACTAAAGAAAATGCTAAAATCAAAGAAAACAACTTGTTTTTGAGTGAGAGGAATAATGTGCTTGAGTCTCAGTTTTTTGAGTTTAAGAAACTAAAAATTGAGTGTAGAATTGCTAAAGAGGAATTAACTGAGTCCTTGAAAAAGGAAGAAATTTTAAAGAAGCAGCTCGATCGTGAACATGAGGTGATTAAAGCATGGAAAACATCCAGAGATGTTCATGCTCAAATCACCAAGGTTCAAGGAATTGAGTCCTTTTGTGATGAAGCCTGGAAAAAGAATAAGGAGAAACTAGAACCTATTTTGGTAGATGGATTGCTGACAGATGTCTCGACGGATGATGAGGACTATCCGTCGGATAACAAAATGTGTTATCCGTTGAATGATAAAAATCCTCCTCCGTCGGCTGTGAGCAAACCCATTAGCAAAGCCAAATTAACCAAGCTAAATGAAAAGTATGGGTCTGTTTCCAAGAACTTTGTTTCAGGGGAGTCAAGTCAAGCCAAGAAAGGGAAGAAGGCTAATGTTGGTCACATGACTGTCAAACAGTTGAGTGACAGACTTGAGAAGATAGAGGTAAAAACAGAGACTAAAAGGAAAAACAATAGGAATGGTAAAGTAGGGATTAACGAACATAATAACTACACACCTGACATATATGCTCCTAGAAAAATCGGTGTCAAATGTGGTAGTGTAAATCATTTGTCTGTTAATTGCAAATCTGCCATGCCTACTCCCATGTCTGTTCAGCCTCAATTCTCTAACATGAATGCCATGCCTCATATGCCTGTTAATGTTATGCCTACACAGAACATGAATGCACAGTTAGCTAATATGCCATTTGCACCTAATCCATATTATGCTGCATACAATATGCCTCAAATGCCATTTAGCATGCCTTACTGGAATAACATGTTTGCACCAAGCATGCCATTTCCTGTTAGCCATAACATGCATAATAATTCTGTTGCATCTAGTGGTTTCAAAGGCCCAACCCAGTATAATTCTGTTATACTGTGGGATATGGCTTGATTTCAAAGGACAATATCATCATTGAAGAGGTTGCCTTAGTGGATGGTCTCAAACACAATCTGTTGAGTATCAGCCAGCTTTGTGATAAAGGCAACTCAGTAACCTTCAACAAAGAAACCTGTGTTGTGATTAATAATCAAAACAACAAAGTGGTTCTCACTGGTGTGAGAAGAGGAAATGTGTATCTAGCTGACTTCAACTCAACTAAAGCAGAATCTGTAACTTGTCTTCTCAGTAAAGCAAGTCAAGATGAAAGTTGGCTATGGCACAAGAAGCTTTCCCATTTGAACTTCAAGACCATGAATGAGCTGATAAAGAAAGAGCTGGTTAGAGGCATTCCTCTGGTGGAGTTTACAAAGGATGGACTGTGTGATGCCTGCCAAAAAGGGAAGCAAATTAAAGCATCATTCAGGAAGAAACTTGATTCAGCAATTGAAGAACCTCTGCAACTGCTTCACATGGATTTGTTTGGACCAGTCAATGTATTGTCAATCTCAAAGAAAAGATTTTGCCTAGTAATTGTAGATGATTTCTCAAAGTTCTCTTGGACCTATTTCCTAAAATCCAAAGATGAAGCTAGTGAAATCATCATCAATCACATAAGGCAAGTTAACAATCATCCTGATTTCAAAGTTAGAAGAATCAGGAGTGACAATGGAACTGAGTTCAAGAACTATGTCATGAGAGCATTCTGTGAGGAAAATGGGATCTTGCATGAGTTTTCAGCAGCAAGGACTCCACAACAGAATGGAGTAGTGGAAAGAAAGAATAGATCTCTTATTGAAGCTACAAGGACAATGCTTGAAGAATCAAAATTACCAACATATTTCTGGGCTGAAGCTGTCAACACTGCATGCTACACTCAGAACATCTCTCTGATTAATCAAGCAAAATGCAAGACACCTTATCAATTATTCAAAAACAAGAAGCCAACTCTGAACTTTCTTCATGTCTTTGGCTGTAAATGCTATATTCTGAGAAATCAAACTGATCAAAATGGGAAGTTTGATGCTAAAGCAGATGAAGGAATTTTTGTTGGATATGCTGTTGGTAAAGCATATAGAGTCTACAATCTAAGAACCAACATTATTGTTGAATCTATACATGTTGTGTTTGATGATAAAAAGATTGAAGGACTAAAAGATGGAGATTACCATGAGAGCCTCAAATTCGACAATGTTGAGATGGTCAGTGATGAAAGTGATGATGAGAGTGATCAAGAAACAGTGTCTAAGGATAATGCAGACAAATTTACTATAAATGAAGCACAAAATTCAACATCCATCGAGTTACATAATGCTTCATCCGTCGGAAGGCAATCTGTATTATCCGTCGGAAGACAACCTGCCTCATCCGTCGGTACTCAAAATTCACCATCCGTCGGGTTATCAAAAGGAGCAGGAAGTCAAGGCAGATCACCCATAGAAAGCACCCCAATCTCAAATCAAAGATCCACAAACTCAGGGGGAGTTTCTAGCAATCAAAACTCAATCACACATCAAGACAACATTGAGGTCTCTTCATCTAGGGCTAATCTACCGCAACCAAGAAAATGTACAAAAGATCACCCCTTTGAACTGATTATTGGTGATGTTTCTTCCAGAGTTCAAACCAGGAGAGCAACTCAAGAAGAATGTCTATACAGCAGCTTCCTGTCTAAGGAAGAACCAAAGAAGGTAGAAGAAGCCTTATTAGATCCTGATTGGATTTTAGCTATGCAAGAGGAGCTAAACCAATTTGAAAGGAATAAAGTATGGAAGCTGGTACCCAAGCCTAAAGGAAAGAATCCAATAGACACCAAATGGGTATTCAGAAACAAGATGGATGAAAATGGCATAGTAGTAAGGAACAAAGCAAGATTGGTAGTTAAAGGCTATTGTCAGCAAGAAGGGATAGATTTTGATGAAACATTTGCTCCTGTTGCAAGACTTGAAGCCATCAGAATCTTCTTAGCCTAAGCAGCCCATGCCAATTTCAAGGTCTATCAAATGGATGTCAAAAGTGCTTTTCTGAATGGAGATTTAGAGGAAGAAGTGTATGTAAGTCAACCTCCTGGATTTGAAGATCCAAATTTCCCAGAGTATGTCTATTATCTACTGAAAGCACTTTATGGACTGAAGCAAGCACCTAGAGCCTGGTATGACACTTTATCAAAGTTCCTTTTGGAAAATCACTTCACAAGAGGTACTGTAGATAAAACTTTATTTTTCAGAAATGTGAATGGCTCTAGCATACTTGTTCAAATTTATGTAGATGATATTATTTTTGGCTCTACAGATGAGAAACTTTGTAAAAAGTTTGCCAAACTGATGCAAAGCAAGTATGAAATGAGTATGATGGGAGAACTAACTTACTTTCTTGGTTTACAAGTTAAGCAAGTTAGTGATGGAATATTCATTAGTCAAACTAAATATATTTTTGATCTTTTAAAGAAGTTTGATCTAATGGATTGCACATCTGCAAAAACTCCCATGGCCACTATAACTAAGCTTGAACTAAACACTACTGAAAAGTCTGTGGATATTTCAAGTTATAGAGGCATGGTTGGCTCACTTCTGTACTTAACAGCCAGTAGGCCAGATATAATGTTTGCTACATGTTTGTGTGCTAGATTTCAGGCTGATCCTAGAGAGTCTCATTTGATAGCTATTAAAAGAATTTTCAGATATCTCAAAGGAACACCAAACCTTGGCATTTGGTATCCTAGAGATTCTGGTTTTGATCTAACTGGTTATTCAGATGCAGATTATGCAGGTTGCAGAATTGATAGAAAAAGCACAACAGGAACCTGTCAATTTTTTGGAGACAAGCTTGTGTCCTGGTTCAGTAAAAAGCAAAATTCAGTTTCTACTTCTACAGCTGAAGCTGAATATATTGCTGCTGGCAGTTGCTGTGCACAGATTTTATGGATGAAAAATCAATTGCTAGACTATGGTTTGCAAGTTGAAAGGATTCCTATTTTCTGTGACAACACAAGTGCAATTGCCATCACTGAAAATCCAGTGCAACATTCAAGGACAAAGCATATAGACATCAAGTACCATTTCATATGGGAACATGTAATGAATGGTACTGTAGAGTTACATTTTGTTCCAAGTGAGAAGCAACTTGCAGATATTTTTACCAAGCCACTGGATGAATCCACCTTTTCTAGGTTGGTAAGTGAGTTAGGTATGCTTAATTACTCTTGAATTTATCTGAATTATTCTTGCAAGTTGAAAAGAAGCCAGAAATTTAGTTGATTTTTAGTCTTGGATGAAATTTTGGCTAAGTCAAAATTTGTATCTCGACGGATGACCATTATCCATCGGGTTGAGTCATCCGTCGATATACAAATTGTAAATAAAAATCAATTACTTTTCTGGAATATTTTAAAGCTCGACGGATAACATCTTATCCTCATCCGTCGAAGTGTCTAAATTTGAACCGTTAATTCCCTGAACATTATCCATCGAGTATACTTACAGTTTATAAGCATTACACGACGGATAATGGGTGGAATTTTTAAAGTTTATTTTAAAACGGTCATTTTAGGCAATTTCTATTGGGTAAATTACTTCTCTTTATTATTTTTATCCGTTGATTTTGAGCTAAGTATAAAAGCCTATTTCATTCTGATCATTTTCTTTTATCATTCTCAAATTCAACTGTGTTATTTCATTCTCTCTCAATCTTTTCTTCTCTAACAATGGCACCCGTAGTAAAGATCATGTCACAGACTGGGTTCATCTATGAGAAGAACAACTTCACTGCCTTGGTCAATAAGGGGATTCAGCAATCTGAAGACTATCATAAGATAATGGACTTCGTGAAGAACTGCAAGTTAAGTTTTGCTATACTGGAATCACCCACAATCTATTGTGAAGTTGTTGAGGAAATGTGGACAACAGCAATCTACAACTCTACTGACAAAACCATCACTCTGACCATCAAAGGTAATGATTTCTGTATCAATAGTGATGTAATAAAAGCATGTTTCAAGATTCCTGATGATAATGTAACTGCACCACACACTGACACTGATATTGTCAATATGCTCAATTCCATTCATTATGCACTTCCTACTGCAAAACTAAGTGAAATTAGAAGACTAGGTCTTAGGAAGGAATGGAGTTACTTGTGTGATGTAGTAACTAAAGTCTTTTCTGGAAAAATCAGTAATTTTGATTCTGTAAACATTTCCATGCTTAACATGCTATACATGCTAGTTACAGACAAATATTATAATTTCAGTGACCTTGTTGTGTATGAGTTAGGTTTTAAACTAGGTGACTTAGCCAAAAGAGGAAAGAATATTTACTATGCTAGATTTTTTATGTTTTTGGCTAACCATCTTTGTCAAGAGATTGAACTTGAGAACCCAAACAACAAATTAGCTTGTTGGGTTCAAGAGAGAAGAATCATTGCAGACTTGAACAGAGCCAACCATCACAAGGATGTGTCAATGTTCTATTTTCCTGTAATGCTGACACCTCAGGTAAGTGAGGTAAGTTCATCCATACCCTCAACTATTCCAATCTCTTTCATTTCTTTGACTTCAGGCATAGCTATGGCAACTGTGAAAATGACCAAACAGTTGCCTACCAAAGCTGCCAAAACAACTGCAATTCCCAAATCCAAATCAAAGAAAACCCCCTCTGGTATCTCTCAAAAGGTACCAGTTGAAAAATCTACCAAAGCCAAAGAGGGGAGTGTGAAGGAGGGTAAGATAGGTGAGGGAAGGGGTGAACATCAAAGAAACCCCAAGGATAAGGTTGAAGAGATGAGTGAATCCCAGCCTAGCCACACTGCAGTTTCCCAACAAACTGCAGTGCTTAAAAAGGACAGAAGCTCACTTCTAGCTGCATCCTCCCAAAAGGATGTGGCTATTGAACAAAGCTCTCATCCAAGAGCAAAGGCCAAGAGGGTTAGGGACACAAGCTTACACCAAACTTACACTAGAAAGAAGAAATCCAAAACAACTAGGGATGCACAGGGCACACACTTAGTGCAAACTGGTGCTAAAGACACAGTCCCTGCACCTTCTCAAATTCAGATTGATGTGGCTCCAATAAATGTGGAGTCACAGCCAAAATCTCTCATTATAGAAGCCACTGAAACACAATACTCACCAACCAACTCACTGGAAGTGGACATGATAAACACTTCAATTCCTGATTCCCCTTCTTTAACTCTGTTGGGGAAGCCAAAATCCAGTGCAAGTGAGCATCATCTTTTAGATGATTTGTTGGCTCACTTGCCAATTCTTTCTGATTCTATTGTGACATCTGTGCCTCAAATAACTTCAATCAACACAGAGTCAACAATAGTTTCTCTTCCCACCTCATTCATTTATACTCTCTCGATGGATATTGCTCATCCGTCGAGTAGTGATTGTATCCCGACGGATAAGCTTAACAGCAGTTATCCATCGGATAGCTTTACCACTCACCCGACGGATATCACTTATCCGTCGAGTGTCTCTGCACAACTTTAAAATTCAATAATTTCAAGTGCAGAAGATTTGGTGGGAATACAATCACTCTTAGGACTGAGAGAGGAGAGTGCATTGAGTGAGAGGCTGGGTTGCTCCCAGGCAAAAGGAGAGGAAAAGAGTGAATCTCAGCAATCCATTCATTCAGGATTGGCAAAAGTGAGTGAGAGGAGTCCCACCTTAGTAGGTGAAGGTGAGAGTGTGAGGGTGGGGAGCCAGGGTGAGACCCTGATGCAACAAAAGAGAGAACATGAGAGAAAAGCAGGTACTGGAGAAATAAGGATGGAACCAGCCATTACTAGTGAGTCAATGATTGTGGCTGATGCTGAAAAGGAAAGACAATTTCAGCAACATTACAAAGCTGTAATTGATAACATTTCCTTGGATGTTGACACTTTTACTCACCCTGTTTCAGCCTATCAACTGTTGGCTGCTCAGGGCAATGTGGAGGCAGAGCAGACTTTGCACTTAGTGCACACCACAGAATCTCTTCAAAGAGATACAGCTGTTGTAAACAGGATGCCTCCTCAAGCTGGAGAGCCATCTGAAGAATTTGGAGTAAATTCTGATGATGATGACTCTAGTTCTTTGAATGGAAGCATGAACTTAGGGGGAGCTGAAGGCCCAAGTTCTGCTTTAAGTTTACCTGAATGGGCATGGGCAAAGGAATTTACACCAGGACAATTTGAGGTGTCTTTGGTAAAACAAGTAACAGCTATTCAGCAAGCCCTTCAGGAAGCTTCAGATGCTGGTACCAAGGTTGTTCTTAAAGCTCATCTAGACTCTTTGCATTTAATGAAGATCCAACACTCAAGACAGAATCTCAGTGTGGATGAATTAAAAAAGGAGATAGCTGACTTAAAGACATATAACTCTGAGAAGCTGGATTCAATAATGCCATATGGTACCATACATGATCTATTACTAAGGTTGAGAAGAGAATCAGATTCTGACAAGAAGATAGCCAAGCTGGAGACCAGAGTTCAGGTTATTGAGAATTCAGTGGCTCTACTTCTTCAAAATCAACAGACTCAGACAAATCTTCTCATGCAACTGGCTAAAGCACAAGGCCTAACTCCTCCACTTGATGATAACAAAAAGGGGGAGAGAGAATCAAGTAAGGGGGAGAAAGGACCAACTGAGGGGGAGAACATTTTAGCTCAAATCAGCAAAGTAATTATACCTTCAATTACTATCTCCAAGCCACCAGTTGCAGATGGTATAGATCTTATAAATGCAGCAGCAGCAAATTTGAAAGATGCTGATAAAGAAGAGTTTACTCTGATCAACTGGAAAAAGATTGATGAGGAAATACAGAAAAAGTTTCAATTAGTCAAGGAACCAGATCAGTCAGCCATCCATCACTCTCATGTCAAGCCAATCAATGTGAATGAGATGAGCATGAACTATCTGGAGAAAGGACAATCTTCCTGCATCAAGACTACAAAGGCTGAGATAATTCTTAAACCAAGGGCAAACTATCCAAAGTCATCTTTGAAGAACCCTATGGATACTGTGTATGAGATACCCAAGCCTGATGAAAAGAAGCTTCTGTCAAGATCTATTCTCCTCTACAAAGATCCGGCTGATTCAGCCTCAAGAAAGAGAATTGCAAAAATATTCAGAATTGGGAAGGAAATTTGTGTGGTAGCTGGACATCCACAGTTTGCTCATGCAAAGGAAGAAGAAAAAGCCAGATTGAAGCAGGAAAAGAGGAAAGCTGCTCTAGATGCAAAGAAGTCTAAATAAAAGAAAGAACAGTTTGCTATCTTGACCAAGCTATAGGCTGTGAACTCTTCTCAACAAATTCCCTCTCAACCAACTCAAGCTACTGAATCAAAGAAGAAGATTGAAGAACAGAAGAAATCTCCAAGAAAGAAAGAACTGGCTAAAAGAACAAAAAGAAAGTTGGATATTGTTAACAAGGAATTGGAAGATCAATTTCCAATGGAATCCACTAAAGCTGAAACTCAAGCATCAAAGCCCTCTATGGTATTTGAAGACATAAGGGTAGTGGACCCCTACAGGAACATACATGGAGAGCCTATTGTGCCAAAGGATGAGCCAATAGAGTGGGATAAATTACCAATTCCTGACTTCAACTTGCCAATTTTCACCAAGCCAAGAAGGACAAAATCAAGGGCAGTCAAGAAAGTGAAGCTGTCACCTCTCAAATCCAAGGCAGTAGTCAAAGCTCAACCCAAGATCAACAAGGGAGACTACTTGTACTTGTGTGACATCAAAGAATTCTCAGACCTAAACCTTTATCTGGAGGAGCTGGATGAGGTAAGGGCAATTGATGCATACAGAAACCTACCTGAAAGGTTGGTATTCAAGTACAAAGGAGGAAGGGAGATTCAGTGGCCTCTTCACAGGATACTTCAAGAAAGCCAAGCTGTGTTGATCAAAGTCTATTCATCCTTCAAGAAAAACTTTGGGTTTAATGTAACTGCAAGAAGATTAGTATTGAAGAAGATTGAAGAGCTAAGGAGTGTTAGAGCCAAAGATGCACTACCCAAAACTCTTAACATCCCATACACAGGGAGAAGAGTGCATCTAAGGCCCTACTGGCTGATGGAATTCATGGATGACAAGGGTGTGAGAAGATTCTTCAGATTAGAAGACCAATTAAGTATCTCTAGCAATGAGACTCTCTTGGAAATGCAAGAAATGTTAGATCTCTCAGAATCTGATGAATTAGAATTCCACAGACAGCTCCAGAATCAAATTGAAGAAAACAACAGAAAGCTTGGAAGAAGATCCAGACCTTCAAGAAACTAGAAAAATCTGCTCAGGCTAGAGGAGCATCTTGAACTGACTGTGAGCCAAACCTTGTATATCTTGTTTAAATTGAAGCACTTTCAGTTTTATCAACTTATCTTTAAAGATATATGTTTAGGATGTTTTGTTATCATTAAGTATCTCTTAATTTATGGCTACAATTCCAGTAGACATAAATTGGGGAAGATTGTTGTGAATATGTTGTGCACTTGATGATTACCTAAACAAAACATCTAAGTAGATTTTACTTAGTGAAATAATGTAGCACTCGACGGATAAGAATTATAGTCCCGACGGATAACTCATTTTAGTCCCGACGGATGAGTAACTTATTATCCATCAGGTGAGTAGCTTATGTAATAATAAGTTTATAGCACAGTGTTGTATGCACCTTTGTATAGGATCTGCAGTAGCATATAAGTCATGTTGACTTTAACTAGATATGCAGAATAGGTTGATTAACTGTACATAAGCAATGTCTTGTAATTCTGTATATGTGAAATGAAGTCAAGTGCCAAAATAGCTACCAACGGATGATTAACAAAGTTTCAACGGATGATCAAATGACTATCAACGGATGCTTAACAAAGCTTCGACGGATGATCAAATGACTTTCAACGGATGTTTAAAATAGCAGTCGATGGATGATCAAGTAAGTCATCGACGGATGATCTAAAAGTCGACGGATGATCATATCAAGATTCAAACATCAGTTGAACAGTGAAAGCTGACACACAGCCGTTGAGTTGGATACAAACACACTGTGGAAGCCCATTAACTGGGTAATAGAGGACGAAAAACAGCAAAGATCAAGACTGTTAGATTTTATATTTATTCAGTTCTTTTAACTTTGTAATCTTGGTAATATATAAACCAAGAGAGTAGCAAATAGAAAAACTACTAAGAGAGCTAAGAAACAAACACAGAGAAATCTTTGTAAGCACTATCTTTAGCATTTCCTGTGTTCTTAGTAGTTCTATTTTGTATAAGCAGCTGTGAGCATTTCTACACACAGAGTCCTCTCGATATATTAAATATATCTCTAGTGGAATTGTTTAAATCCACCAGAAAGTTTTTAAAGACTCTTGTTTTTAATTACTCTTATTTTGATTCATTAAAGTTTATATTCCGTATTGTGCTAATCAAAACAAATATATCTATAATCGAGTTGAACATTTTTATCTCAAGAAAAAGTTCAAGAATTCCATTCAACCCCCCTTCTGTAATTCTTGCTATATTGTTAAGGGACTAACAACTTTATTTAAGATTCATTTTAAGATCCATTTAAATATGGTAGTAAACATAGTTCAATGAGTGGTATTGATGAAATCTTGGTGTTTAAGTTAAGTAGATTTAAGGTTGATTGTTGTTGCCTCAAGAACATGATGTTCTTGAGAGGAGTTTATGTGTTGATGATGAAATGATGATTGTTGATGGTTGTGTTAAGAGTTAGGGCATAAACGAAACCCCGATCGTAAACGTAACTTCGTTAAAACCAACAAATCGTAACTTTAAGTTTCTGCAGAAAGTCCCGAAGTTGTAAACTGTAGTTTCTTAAAAAATAACCCTTATTTAGGATATAAAATGTTATAAGAATCATTTAGGCACTTGAATCGCTTGATTCCGATTTACGGATCAAAAGTTATGGCCGTTTTACTAAACGTGATTTACGCGACAAAAACTGCTACAAATCATAAACTTTGAAAATATAAAGGATCGACTTAAATGTGTTCATAAATCATGAAATTTTTACAGAGAGTAAAATTTGTAGTTTCCTAACTGTCACAAAAATTTCAAGTGAAAATTATAATTTCTCAATTTTATAAAAATATCGGAGCCGAGACCGCGCGAGTAGAAACCGTAAGAATCCATAAGCGGAGCCGACGACGATAATGAGAATGAACCTAAGATACTTAGAATAATGAAGCGACCATAATATGAATAATGACTTAAAAGAATAATAAGGGTAGTATAAATTGAGAGGGTGCATAATAAGTAGCACATGAGTGTGAGTCGCCGTAAATTAGAACGGGACCTAACGAAGTGAATTGTGTTTATGGTTATAGATTTCCGAGCATAACCTAGAGCATCCTCCACCTCGAGATACCCAGGCAAGTTTACGAACCCAACTCCATTTTACTATTGTGTTGTGAAAGGATTGTTTTACTATCATTGCATAAATACCATGTTTTCCATGATACGTAGTTGTTGAATTTTCACATAATGCAGCGATGTTGTACGATAAGTATATATCGTGAAATGTTTATTTCGCTTTAAGCGTGACATATTATATGAGACCGAGAGTCGGTCGGGATTTAAAATAAAATCCGGGAATCATTCCGGTGATATTGTAGAACGATTATAAGTTCATAATAGTACGTTTTAAAGGGACTTAACATCCACTTACGAAACATTAAAATACCTCGAAATTTTATTAAAACGATTTCCCAACGATCATATTCCCTCAACTATATTTTATTGTACGGATAATAAATATTACATACTTATTCCTTTATCATAGGAGTAGTATACCCCAATAATTATTTATTTCAAATATGATTAATCATTAAAGATTAATAATTATGTAGACACAAACTAGTTGAGGAATATTATTTTTAAATATTCTTTTAAAGAGTAAACTCATTCGAGGTTTAATTATTTATCGATCATCATTTAATTATTTATTATTTATGAAAGAATTTATTATTGATTTAAAAATTATAGATCCTGATTTAAAACATACTTTCTGATTTCGGAATATCATTCGAATAATTTCATATTATCGGAGATCATTATCCCGACTTATTTAATATTTTGAATATAGTTTCAAGGAGAAACATTTCCCCCTTATTTAATTATCTGTTAACAACGGTCAACTCACATCCTTAGTACTTCCTCCGAAAACTTTCGGAAGTATATATATATATATATATATATATATATATATATATATACAGTAAAGCTATGCCTATCAACAAGCAAAATGCTTGGAGGAACTTCGATGTGGTTCGAGTTCTCGAGATATGATAGGATTTCCTAGTGGACAAGGGAGGGGTAGGATCCAAGTACTTCGTGTATTGGATAGACTACTGGTACCGTAGGAGACGGTACAATATGTACCTATGACCTGCGAAGTGTGTGTATACCCGAAATGAGGACACATAGCCCGTATGCGGCAAGGGTGATAACCAAGATATGAAGGTGTCATCCCTCTACTAGTAGAAAAGGTTACTTTTATCGTAGTACGACTGATCATCGTATGCGGTGGCTCCAACGAATGTCCTAATTCTTCCAATTGGAATTGAGATGCAATACCGTAACCCAAGCCTAGGTGCTGCGATTACTATTAAGGTATTCGCATGATATTAAAATCCCTTAAAGAATTGTTTTCATAAGAAGGTGTGTATCACCAAGGAAAACTATTTTCGAATAAAACATAATTATCATATATGATGTTATCATACAGTCATTTTTATACTGTACATTATTATGCTGGACATTATAGCTCACACTTGTTTTCTTAAATTGACACAACACAACAGTGAATCAAGATGCCTGCCATGAGAACCACAGCCAGGAAACGGGTAGGAAATGGCCAGCTGTTCCGTAGATTGTTTGGTGTTGTACCACAGGTAGTCAGAATAAGCTGGATTAGTTTTCAGTTGTTTTTAGTTCGGCTTATTTATAAGTATGACTTATGTAAGGCAAGAAATAAGAAACGTATATTTGGTCGGCGGACTAGCCTTACTTAAAGGTTACTCTCCGGTAAGACTAAATCACTTTTGGGTTATAATAATTATCACTTGATGGTTGAAATTACTCTAGTTATGAATGGTTCGTTTCCAAGACAATAACCTGTAAGTGTGTGTGTGTGTGTGTGATAAGTGTGGGGTCGTGAAGCGTGAGTATTTATATATTTTAGTATGAGTGTATGGTTGTAAGAGTTTAGATGGCGTGGCCTCCGAGACGCCTGACCCCGGGTTTTGGGGCGCCACAGATAGCCTTTGCTTCCAAGGAGAAGCATTCAAATACTGCAACTATTCATCACATTCATCATCTTCACTATCTGAATTCCCCAACAAGGCCTTCTCTAAGGCATCAGACCTTACCATTTGATCAAGTCCTGAAGTAACCACAGAATCGACCAACTCCACTTTTAAGCACTCCTCATTTTCAGTCGGGAATTTTATGGCATTAAAAACATTGAACGTCACATCCTGATCCAGCACTCGCATGGTAAGCTCACTCTTCTGTACATCAATCAAGGTTCGGCCAGTAGCCAAGAATGGCCTTCCCAAGATTATGGGAATCTTCTTATCCTCCTCGAAATCAAGAATTACAAAATCAGCAGGAAACATGAGTTTATCCACCTTGACCAATATATCCTTCACAATGCCTTGTGGATATGTAATAGAACGATCGGCCAACTACAAGGTCATATAAGTAGGTTTTGGATCAGGTAAGTCCAACTTCTTGAAGATTGACAAGCGCATCAGATTGATGCTAGCTCCTAAGTCACATAAGCATTTGTCAAATAACACTTTTCCAATATACAAGGAATAGTGAAGCTTCCAGGATCTTTAAGCTTCGGAGGCAACTTCTGTTGTAGCATAGCACTGCATTCCTCCGTAAGAGCAACTGTCTCTAAGTCATCAAGCTTCACTTTCCGAGAGAGAATACCTTTCATAAACTTCGCATAATTGGGCATCTGTTCAAGAGCTTCAGCAAAAGGTATATTAATATGAAGTTTCTTGAACACCTCCAGAAACTTCTCAAACTGCTTATCCAGCTTTTTCTTCTCCAGCCTCTTAGGAAAAGGAGGTGGATGATAGATCTGTTTCTCCCTTGTATTACCCTCAAGAGGACTGTGTTCCACAGTAGTCTTTCTTGGTTCCACATTTGCTTCCTTCTGCACTTCTTCCTCAACCCCAGATTCATTTTCCGAAACTTGATATTTTCGGGATTTGCAACCTTCCCAGACCTCAATGTAATTGCCTTAACCTGCTCCTTAGCTTCCCTCTTTCCTGGAACTTCAGTGTCACTAGGGAGTGTACCAGGTTGATGATTTAGCAAAGCGTTGGAAATTTGCCCAATTTGATTCTCCAAGAACTTGATAGAAAATGCTTGGCTCTCGCACATGAGCCTCAACTCCTCCAATTCAGATTTTTTATTAGACTGTTGCAGTTGGAGTTGTTGTCTTGGTGCATATTGCGGTTGCTGAAAACCAGGAGGGTTGTATTGCTTTGCTGCATACTGCTGATAAGGTTACTGAACCGCATTATGAGTATTGCTCCAGCTGAAGTTAGGATGATTGCGGTTGTTGGGATGATAGGTTGCTAGAACAGGCTGCTGCGACCTCTGAAAGTTGCTCACCAACTAAGCTGATTTACTAGAAATAGCACACTGCTTTATCTCATGGGCACCAACACAAAGCTCACAGATACTAGTGATCTGATTAACTCCATAATTAGCCAAAAAATCCACCTTCATCATCAAAGCCTTAAGTTGAGCATCTATAGCAGTAGATGCATCTACCTCAATCAATTCATAAGCTTCATCATAGCTTTTAGCCCATAAGGCTCCTCCTGATGCTGCATCAAGCATGGGTCTAGAATTAGCACCCAATCCATTATAAAAATAGTTAATGATCGTCCAGTCAGGCATCCCATGGTGAGGACACTTTCTAAGCATCTCTTTGTAGCGATCCCAAGCCTCACATAATGATTCTCCGATTGTTGAGCAAATTAAGTAAGTGCATTTCTGATTGTAGCAGTATTCGCCATAGGAAAGAATTTAGTTAGGAACTTTTGAGCAAGATCCTCGCATTTGGTGATAGACCCTGGTGGTAGAAAATGTTACCAGCACTTAAATTTATCCCGCAGAGAGAATGGGAAAAGCCTCAACTTAATAGCATCTTCAAAAACTCCATTGAACTTCAAAGTGTCGCAGGTCTTGATAAAATCTCTGATGTGCATGTTGGGGTCTTCTGTAATAACACAAATTTTTGAGACCTTGTAAAAATGTTTAATGAATAGTAACCCTGACTAACGGGGAAAACTTTTTAGCCCACACTATGTTATGCATGAGAAAATGAGTTTCGAAGTTGATATTATGATTATACGTACCAAATGAGTGTATGTAAACACTATTAGTTTTCGAAGAAAATGAACTTTAAAAAACGACCATATTTATGAAGCATCGAGGATTACGGGAATCACAATATAATTATGAATTTAAAACCCTACGGATTTATATCCAAGTACAATAATTCAAAACATAAGGATTAAATACGAAAAGATTTACGTCGCGAACTGTTTACGAGAAATTATTACGAAAACTTTTAAGCGACCGAGCGAGCGCGTAAATGATTAAATAAACGTAACACACTAACTAACCATGTTATAAAAGTAACCATGGTTACTTTATCAAATAGTGAGCTAAGGTATAGGATGAGCAACCAAGGGCTAGCAAATAGTAAGCTAAAAAGCTAAGTTAAGTAGCTTAGCTTGTAAAGTACAAAGGCTAGCTAGTTTTTGTCTAAGATTTGCCAACATAAATCAAATCATAGGATATAAACTAGAGAATAAAAATTGATACAAGATATCACTTGCATAATTCCAAGAAGCTCCCAAGAAGCAACACAAAAACACTCCCCCTCTCTCCCAACCTTCTTCATTCGGCCCTAACACAAAAAGAAGAGAAATCAAATTCAAAACTTCAAGCTGTAGCCATGGATAAATCCTCCCATTAATTCTCAAGCTTCATACCACCTAAACTAAGGTAAAATAAATTTTTGAGCTCTTTTTATCAAGGTTTGATGGGTGAAATAAATTCAAGAAAGATGATAGTCAATAGTATGAATAGTAACTTTTATTTTGTTTCTTGATTTTAATGGTTGCTTTAAGTTCCAAAAACCATACTAAGCACTCCCAAGACTTCACCATCATCAAGAACACATCCCAAGCTCTCAATAAAGGTAAAAATCTTTGACCTAACCTTACTTAAGATTTAAGTTCAAGATTCTTTTAGAACATAGTTGTAAACCTAGTTTTGGTGGAAGTATTATTGTAATCTTGATGTTTAGCTAAATAGATTTAAGGTTGATTGTTGTTGCCTCAATAACATGATTTTATTGAGAGGAGTTAGTGTGGTGATGATGATATGTTGATTTTTGGTGGTAGTATAAAGATTTAAGGCATAAATGAAACTCCGATCGTAACTGTAATCTCGCTAAAACGAATAAAACGTAACTTTAAATTTCTGCAGAAAGTCCCGAAGATGTAAACTATAATTTATTGAAAAATAACCCTTTATAATGATAGACAATGTTATAAGGATCGTTTAGGTATTTGAATAGCGTGATTCCGATTTACGGATCAAAAGTTATGGCTGTTTTACTAAAAGTGATTTACGCGACAAAAACTGCTACAAATTACAAATTTTGAAAATAAAAAGGATTGACTTAAAAATGTTCATAAATCATGAAATTTTTACAGAAAGTAGTAATTTAAGTTTCGTAACTGCCATTAAAATTTCAAGTAAAAATAATGATTTTTCAATTTAATAAAAATACCGGAGTCGAGACCGCACGATTAGAAAACCTTAGAATTCATAAGCAGAGCCGACGATGAAAATGTAAACGGACTAAAGGTACCTCGGAAAAGAAAGCGACCGTAACATAAATAAGTACGTAAGGTAATAATAAGGATAAAATACATTGAGAGGATGCATAATAAGTAGCACATGAGTGCGAGTCGCCGTAAGTTAGAACGGGACCTAACAAAACGAATTTTTGTTTATGGTTATAGATTTTCGAGCGGAACCTAGAGCATCCTTCACCTCGAGATACCCATGCAAGTTTACGAACCCAACTCCATTTACTGTTGTGTTGTGAAAGGAATGTTTTATTATCATTGCATAAATACCATGCTTGCCATGATACTTTGTAATTGAGTTTTCGCATAGTGTAGCGATGTTGTACGATAAGCATATATCGTAAAATGTGTAAATCTGCTATAAGCGTGATGTATAATTATAAGACCGAGAGTCGGTCGAGATTTCAAAATAAAAACCCGGGAATCATGCCAGTGATATTATAGGACGATTAAAAGTCCATAGTAGTACATTTTAAGAGATTCAACGTCCACTTACAAAATATTAAACACCTTGAACTTTTATTAAAACAATTTCCAAAGATCGTATTCCCTCAACTATACTTTATCGTTCGAATAATAAATATTTATTTACTATTTATTTATTATGGAGAAGTATTCTCCTGTGAATATTTATTTCAGACTCGATTAAATATTAAAGATTATTAAATTACTTAAACATAAATTAGTTGAGGAATATTATTTCAAATATTCTTTTAAAGTATAATTATTCGAGGTTTAATTATTTAACGATTAATATTTAATTATTAATTATTTATTAAATGATTTGTTTATGATTTAAAAATCAGATTACCTGATTTAAAATACTTTTTGATTTTCGGAAAATCATTCGAATAATTTCAGAACGTCGGAGAATATTATCTCGACTTATTTTAATTATTTTGATTATAGTTTCAAAAGAAACTCCTCCTTATATAACAAATACGTTGACAACGGTCAACTCACATCCTTAGTACTTCCTCCGAAAATTCTCGGAAGTACATATATATATACGTACAAATCAAAGTGTACCTATCAACAAGCAATATGCTTGGGGAACAATATAAGTTCCAGATATATTATGGGATTCTTACAAGGACAAAGAGGGGTAGACTCCAGTACTTCGTGGACCGGGGAGACTACCAATTTACTACCACATGAGAAGGTATCTTATATACTGATAAACATGTGGAGTATCCGTACCTGAGAGGGATGGACGCAAAACCGTGTCTTGAGAGGGATAGACGCGAAGTGTGTACCTGAGAGGGATGAACACAGAAAAGGCCCGAATGTGGCCAGGGTGATAACCAATAATAAAAAGGGACTCATCCATCTACATGTAGAAAAGGTTACTATTTCCGTAGTTGACGCAGAGCTAATATTGGCAGGAGCGATGAGGAGGGTGTGTGACCTCACGCGTAGTGATAGTGACTGAGGGACTAGTGACTATATGTGGACCTTGAAGAAGGCTGAGTGACTTGTCACCAATTTTGATAGGATAGCTGGTAGTAGATAACGTTCCTAGCCCTTTAGGGTGCACGACTTATGTATTTGTATTTCAGTATTCAAGACAAATAATGATGTATTATAATCAGGCCATGTATGAACTCGGTTAGTTGTTTTGTCCTCAAGATATAATTGGGAGACTCTATGGTATATATCTAGCAGTTATTAGGAAATTGATTTCCATATTATTGCACTTGATGAAAATATGCTAGATAATAAATGACATGCTTACATATGAATAAATTAATCCAATAGTAAAATTTTTGCAACTATATTGACAAATTTTCATTATCAAAATAATGCTGGAAGAGGAACCAGGGAACAGCCCGCAGAATCTGTTAACCAACAACGGAATGAACCTGACCCTGTAGTGAATGAGGAAAGTGAAAAAGACCTAGACTATAATGAATATGATGAGGAACAATACGTAGAAGAAGAGGCTGAGGATACCCATCAGGAAGGGAACCCCATGAATGAGTTTATGGAACTTTTAAGGGCAAAACTGAACCAGCAGCCCATTCCACCACAGCCGCATATTGCCCAACAGACAGTGGCCACTGTCTTCAGGGCATTCAAATCCCTCAAACCCCCAGAGTTTCTAGGATCTGCTGACCCCGTTGAAGAACGGGCCTGGCTCAAGGAAATAGAAAAGTCTTTCGAGATACTAGGTGTGGAAGAATGATACAAGACCATTTTTGCTTCTTACATACTGAAAGGAGAAGCTAATTACTGGTGGGAGTCCAAACGAAACCTCGAGACTGATGTTGTGATTTCATGGGATAGATTTACCCGACTATTCTTAGACAAGTATTTCCCTAGGTATATGGAAACTCGGATGGAGATTAAGTTTCTAGAGTTGAAACATGATAAGATGATTGTGGCAGAGTATGAGGCCAAGTTTACTGAGCTGTCAAGATTCGTGACTGAGTTCATGAATACCGAAGAGAAGAAAGCGCGAAGGTTTCAGCTTGGTCTGAAACAGTGGATCCAGAACCGAGTGGCAGTACTAGAGCTGACAGATTACGCCACCTTAGTGCAGAAAATCTCGATTGTTGAAGCTAGCAGTGAGCAAAGTTTGAAGGAAAAGGAAAATAGGAAGAGGAAGATAGGAAGCCAAGGAGGAGGAACCGGGAACAGGAGCCTTCCAAACAGGTTCATCAGGGGAGTGGTGTCCCAACCTGCGCGAGGCCCCGGATTCAGAAAGGCCCCAAGTGAGAGTGTTGGCCAGGGCGGCGGACAATCTAGGGCAACATTTCATAGCCAACCCCGTGCCCCAATACCGGAGTGTCAAACCTGTAAGAGGCGACACCTTGGAGTGTGCAGCCAGGTGAGAGCCCCTTTAAAATGCTATAAGTGTGGCCAAACCGGACACCTTGCCAATAACTATAACCAACCCAGCGTGACATGTTTCCAATATGGGAAAGTAGGGCACATGAGGAAGAATTGCTTGACATTGAAACCCCCAGCCTCAGGGATGAGCAGAGCTGCATCCAACCGAGCCCCAGTTGCTAGGACCTTTAACATGACCGTTCAGGATGCTGTCCGAAACATGGACGTGATAGTAGGTACCCTGCTGTTAAATTCCAAACATGCAAATGTCCTATTTGATTCTGGAGCAACCAAGTCATTTATATCTCAAGATTTTTCTAAAAAGTTAAAACTTAACGCCGTACCGTTACGTGAGGTATTACAAGTGGAAATAGCAAATAAAGAAATAATTCTTGTGAATCAAGTACACCCCAAATGCAAGTTGAAATTAAAAGGGAAGGTCTTCGAGGTTGACCTAATCCCATTTACGTTAGAAGAATTTGATGTAATCTTAGGAATGGATTGGTTATCCAGTAATGGAGTGCAAATAGATTGTGAGCGGAAGAAGGTAAAAATAAGAGTGTAAAATGGAAAGGAAGTAGTATTTAGAGGTCAACGACAGACCCAAATTTTTTTGACCATGCTACAGGCAAAAAGATTGTTAAGGAAAGGTAACGAGACCTATTTAGCTTATGTGATGGATACTAAGAAGGAAGTTCATAACATACAGGACATACCCATAGTGAATGAATTCGAGAATGTGTTTCCAGAGAACTTACCAGGATTGCCACCCGACAGAGAAATAGAATTCACCATAGAATTAGCACCAGGGACAACACCAGTGTCCAAGGCCCCTTATCGGCTAGCCCCAGTAGAGATGAAGCAACTAGCTTCTCAACTGCAAGAGTTATTAGATAATGGGATGATAAGACCCAGTGTGTCGCCATGGGGAGCGCCAGTACTGTTCGTAAAGAAAAAGGATGGCAGTATGAGATTATGCATAGACTACCGAGAGTTGAATAAGCTGACTATTAAGAATAGGTACCCTCTCCCTAGTATTGATGACCTATTCGACCAACTCAAGGGTGCTGTACATTTTTCCAAAATAGATTTGAGGACAGGATATCACCAGTTGAAAATCAAACCTGAGGATATATCGAAGACTGCTTTTCGCACTAGGTATGGACACTATGAGTTCTTAGTCATGTCATTTGGGCTAACCAATGCACCCGTAGCCTTTATGGATTTGATGAACAAAGTGTTCAAAAAGTACCTAGATATATGTGTGATAGTTTTTATAGACGATATTTTAATCTACTCAAAGACAGAGCAAGAATATGCAGAACATTTGAGGATAGTCTTAGAAATTTTGAGGAATGAGAAATTATACGCCAAGTTCTCGAAATGTGAGTTTTGGTTAAGGGAAGTTCAGTTCTTAGGGCATGTGGTGAGTAGAAAAGGAGTTTTAGTTGACCCCGCCAAGATAGAGGCAGTATCCAACTGGGAAATACCAACTAACCCAATAGAGGTTAGGAGTTTTGTGTGTTTAGCAAGATATTACCGAAGATTCGTGCAAGACTTTGCTAAGATAGCCGACCCACTGACTAGACTTACCCGGAAAGCAGAAAAGTTTGTATGGACAAAGAAATGTGAGGAAAGCTTTCAGGAACTGAAAAGGAGACTGGTGTCAGCACCAGTGCTCGCTTTTCCCGATGGAAAGGGAGAGTTTGTGATATATAGCAACACATCGCATAAAGAACTAGGATGTGTGCTTATGCAGCACGGAAAGGTTATCACGTATGCCTCTCGGCAATTAAAGGAGTATGAGATCAGATACCCAACGCACGATCTAGAATTAGCAGCCATAGTGTTTGCCCTGAAAATTTGGAGGCACTACTTGTACGGTGAGAAATGTGAGATTTACACAGACCACAAGAGCCTCAAATATATTTTTACTCAGAAAGAACTAAACATGAGACAGGGGAGATGGTTAGAGTTGATTAAGGACTACGACCGTGAAATTTTGTATCACCCGGGTAAAGCCAATGTGGTGGCTGACGCCCTTAGTAGGAAGGAAAGACTCAAAATGATAATGACATCTTAGGAATTAATTAAAGAATTTGAGAAAATGGAAATTGCCGTAAGGATGACCGGTAAAGGAACAGAAGGACTATTTAAGATTAAGCTAGTGCCGAACTGACTGAAAAGATACGAGTATGTCAGGAAAAGAAGATGAGTGAAGAAAGAGGAACATTGACCGGTGAGGAAGTGAGATGCGAGAAGGACGAGAAAGGGATCATGAGGTATGCGTCCCGAATTTGGATTCCAAATGTGCAAGAGTTAAAGGACGAACTGTTGCACGAAGGGCACAACTCCAGATATTCAATCCACCCAGGAAGTACGAAGATGTACCATGACCTTAAGGAATATTATTGGTGGCCTAACATGAAGAGAGAAGTAGCAAAATGGGTCAGCAAGTGCTTGACATGCCAGAGAGTGAAGGCTGAACACCAGCGACCGAGTGGACTATTACGACCCCTGGAAATTTCGGAATGGAAATGGAAGCATATAGCCATGGATTTTGTGACAGACCTACCAAGGACAAAGACCAATCACGATACCATATGGGTTATCATAGATAGACTGACCAAGTCCGCGTACTTCCAACCAATCAACGAAAGGTACAGCGTAGACAAGCTGGTGGATATCTACTTGAAGGAAATTATAGTAAGACACGGCGTTCCTATTTCCATAGTGTCAGATCGAGACCCAAGTTTTAATTCCTGATTTTAGAGAAGCTTCCAAGAATGTTTAGGCACAAGACTAACATGAGTACCGCTTACCACCCTCAGACTGATGGGCAAAGCGAAAGGACTATTCAGACCCTAGAAGATATGCTACGAGTGTGTGCCATCGACTTTAAAGGAAATTGGAATGACCACTTACCCCTGATCGAATTTGCTTACAATAATAGCTATCACGATAGCTTATGAATGCCTCCGTATGAAGCTCTTTACGAAAGGAGACGTCGCTCTCCCCTATGTTGGGATGAAGTTGAGAACACAAGATAATAGGACCCGAGTTAGTCCAGTAAACCAGAGAAATGGTGGAACTCATCAGAAAGAGACTGGTAGCAGCTCAAAACAGACAAAAGAAGTACGCCGACTAGACCAGAAAAGATAGAGAGTATGAAGTAGGGGATTCAGTGTTGTTGAAGGTATCTCCGTGGAAAGGAGTGATGAGATTTGGAAAGAAAGGGAAGCTGAGTCCCAGATTCATAAGACCCTTTAAAATTTTGAGGAGAATAGGACCTCTAGCTTACGAGCTCGCCTTGCCTCCTAATCTACAACAAGTGCACAACTGTTCCACGTGTCCATGTTAAGGAAGTACCATGCAGATGCGCGACATGTAATAGAATACGAGCAGGTAGATTTACAACCAGACCTGACCTACATTGAGCAACCAGTAAGGATAATGGACCAAAAAGAACAAGTGCTGAGGAACAAGACTGTGAAGCTGGTTAGAATCTTGTGGAGGAATCAAAATGTCGAAGAGTCAACTTGGGAACTTGAAGACGCAATGAAGAATAAATATCCCCACTTATTTTCTAATTGATTCCGGGACGGAATCCTTGTTAGAGGGGAAGATTGTAATAACTCGAATTTTTGAGACCTTGTAAAAACGTTTAATGAATAGTAACCCTGACTGACGGGGAAAACTTTTTAGCCCACACTATGTTGTGCATGAGAAAATGAGTTTCGAAGTTGATATTATCATTATACGTACCAAATGAGTGTATGTAAACGCTATTAGTTTTTGAAGAAAACGAACTTTGAAAAACGACCATACTTACGAAGCATCGAGGATTACGGGAATCACAATATAATTATGAATTTAAAACCCTACGGATTTATATCCAAGTATGATAATTCAAAACATAAGGATTAAATACGAAAGGATTTACGTCGCGAACCGTTTATGAGAAATTATTACAAAAACGTTTAAGCGACCGAGCGAGCGCGTAAATGATTAAATAAACATAACGCACTAACTAACCATGGTAGAAAAGTAACCATGGTTACTTTATCAAATAGTGATCTAAGGTATATGATGATCAACCAAGGGCTAGCAAATAGTAAGCTAAAGAGCTAAGTTAAGTAGCTTAGCTTGTAAACTACAAAGGCCAGCTAGTTTTTATCTAAGATTTGCCAACATAAATTAAATCCTAGGATATAAACTAGAAAATAAAAATCAATACAAGATATCACTTGCATTATTCCAAGAAACTCCCAAGAAGCAACACAAAAACACTCCCCCTCTCTCCCAACCTTCTTCATTCGGCGCTAACACAAAAAAAAAAAAATCAAATTCAAAACTTCAAGCTCTAGCCATGGATAAATCCTCCCATTAATTCCCAAGTTTCATACCACCTAAACTAAGGTAATATAAATCTTTGAGCTCTTTTATTCAAGGTTTGATGGGTGAAATAAATTCAAGAAAGATGATAGTGAATAGTATGAATAGTAACTTTTATTTTGTTTCTTGATTTTAATGGTTGTTTTAGGTTTCAAAAATTATACTAAGCACTGCCAAGACTTCACCATCATCAAGAACACATCCCAAGATCTCAAGAGAGGTATAAATCTTTGACCCAACCTTATGTAAGATTTAAGTTCAAGATTATTTTAGAACATAGTTGTAAACTTAGTTTTGGTGGAAGTATTGTTGTAATCTTGATATTTAGCTAAGTAGATTTAAGGTTGATGGTTGTTGCCTCAAGAACGTGATATTCTTGAGAGGAGTTAGTGTGATGATGATGATATGTTGATTGTTGGTGGTAGTATAAAGATTTAAGGCATAAACGAAACTCCGATCGTAACCGTAATCTCGCTAAAACGAACAAAACATAACTTTAAGTTTCTGCAGAAAGCCCCGAAGAGGTAAACTGTAGTTTCTTGAAAAATAACCCTTGATAATGATAGAAAATTTTATAAGGATCGTTTAGGCACTTGAATCGCGTGATTCTGATTTACGGATCAAAAGTTATGGTCGTTTTACTAAAAGTGATTTACGCGACAAAAACTGCTACGAATTATGAACTTTGAAAATAAAAAGGATCGACTTAATAATATTCATAAATCATGAAATTTTTACAGAGAGTATTAATTTGAGTTTCTTAACTGCCATAAAAATTTCAAGTGAAAGTAATTATTTTTCAATTTTATAAAAATACCGGAACCGAGACCGCGCGATTAGAAAACCGTAGAATCTATAAGCGGAGCTGACGATGAAAATGAAAACGGACTTAAGGTACTTCTGGAAAGAAAGCGACCGTAACATAAATAAGTATGTAAGGTAATAATAAGGATAAAATATGTTGAGAGGATGCATAATAAGTAGCACATGAGTGCGAGTCGCCGTAAATTAGAACATGACCTAACAAAACGAATTTTTGTTTATGATTATAGATTTCTGAGCGGAACCTAGAGCATCCTTCACCTCGAGATACCCATGCAAGTTTACGAAACCAACTCCATTTACTGTTGTGTTATGAAAGAACTGTTTTATTATCATTGCATAAATATCATGCTTGTCATGATACTTAGTAATTGAGTTTTCGCATAGTGTAGCGATGTTGTACGATAAGCATATATCGTAAAATGTGTAACTCCGCTATAAGCGTGACGTATAATTATAAGACCGAGAGTCGGTCGAGATTTCAAAATAAAAACCCAGGAATCATGCCAGTGATATTATAGGACAATTAAAAGTCCATAGTAGTACGTTTTAAGAGATTCAACGTCCACTTACAAAATATTAAACACCTTGAACTTTTATTAAAACGATTTCCAAAGATCGTATTCCCTCAACTATACTTTATCATTCGAATAATAGATATTTATTTACTATTCATTTATTATAGGAGAAGTATTCTCTGGTGAATATTTATTTCAGACTCGATTAAAGATTATTAGATTACTTAAACATAAATTAGTTGAGTTATATTATTTTAAATATTCTTTTAAAGTATAATTATTCGAGATTTAATTATTTAACGATTAATATTTAATTATTATTTATTTATTAAATGATTTATTTATGATTTAAAAATCATAAACCTGATTTAAAATACTTTCTGATTTTCGGAAAATCATTCGAATAATTTCAGAACGTCAAAGAATATTATCTTGACTTATTTTAATTATTTTGATTATAGTTTCAAAAGAAACTCCCCCTTATATAACAAATACGTTGACAACGGTCAACTCACATTCTTAGTACTTCCTCCGAAAATTCTCGGAAGTACATATATATACGTACAATTCAAAGTGTACCTATCAACAAGCAATATGCTTGGGGAACAATATAAGTTCCAGATATATGATGGGATTCTTACAAGGAGGGGTAGACTCCAGTACTTCGTGGACTGGGGAGACTACCAATTTACTACCACATGAGAAGGTATCTTATATACTGATAAACATGTAGAGTATGCGTACCTGGGAGGGATGGACACAAAACCGTGTCTTGAGAGGGATAGACGCGAAGTGTGTACCTGAGAGGGATGGACACAGAAAAGGCCCGAATGTGGCCAGGGTGATAACCAATAATAAAAAGGCAATCGTCCATCTATATATAGAATAGGTTACTATTTCCGTAGTATGACTGATCATCGTATGTGGTGGCTCCAGTGAATGTCCTATTCTTTCAATTGGAATTGTGATGTAATACCGTACCCAAGCCTAGGTGCTGGGTTTACCATTAAGGTATTCGCATGATAATAATCCATTAAAGAATTGTTTTCATAAGAAGGTGTGTATCACCAAGGAAAACTATTTTTGAATAAAACATAATTATCATATATGATGTTTTACTTGAGTTTATTATTCAGTCATTTCATACTGTACATTATTATGCTGGGCATTATAGCTCACACTTGTTTTCTTAAATTGACACAACACAACAGTGAATCAAGTTGCCTACCATGAGACACACAGCCCGTAAACGGGTAGGAAACGGCCAGCTGTTCTGTAGGTTGTTTGGTGTTGTACCATGAAAGCCTTCGTATTCGCTTCTGGTTCTCCCATTGTAATAAGAGCTTCTTCTTCAACTTTCTCCTCGACAAGAACTTCTTCAAAAACTTCCTTAGCTACCACAACTTCTTCCTCAGCTTGATCCAGTTTTCTCTTACGAGACCGAGAACGCGTATGCATAAAAGCTCGCTAGAGTACCTGAAACATGACAATGAAATAAGTAAGTAACAATGTCCGAGTCAATGAACTTTAACGACTACTGATGACAAACACATAAACTAAAAATTAACACCGAGTCCCCGGCAAAGGCCCCAAAAACTTGTTAGGATAAAAATACGCGATAATATTCACACAAGTATACGCTATCTCAAGTAATATAGAATTATTTCTAGTTCTTTCCCACAGAGACTGGTTTAGGTTAATTTCAATTAATATACTTATGCAACAATGGTATGGTTATTATTCAATGTTAGACGATTAATAAATGGAGATGGTTTATAACTACGATTAACTAAGAGATTATACTAAAGAACATTAACTAAGAGATTAAAAGGAATTGATTACTATATGACACAAATATTGGATTCCAACTTCATTACTACATCATTCAATAGCCTTTTTGTTCTTAACCTTAACATGCAATGGTGATGATACTAATCAGATAACACGAAACTAGTAAACTCCAACTTTCGTTGTACGAATACCCTACTACCAGACATCCAAAAAAGAGATAGAAGCTGAATAAACACCAATTATATTGAGACCCTATATGTCTATAGAATTTGACAACATAACGGTTTAATGCACAAGTTATCTAGCATGATTATATAGGGCAAGTAAGATGGTTAAAATTACCTACAAATCATGCATATCAAATACATGAACCTATGCTAGCATGACAAGTTCTAAACCCCTAAATTCACTTTCGCTTCAATAGAGATTAACACGCTATCTTATAAGTTCACGACGCTTATAAGACGAATAAGCACAACCATACTAGGATATCATACAATCACCACACACTAAGGTATCGAAACAAATTAACTAAAGAAATCCATAAGTAAATTCGCTAGAACCCCACGATAATGATTAGCCCATAATCGGACTCATCATCAACGTGGGTTCCGATGAAAACATGGTATAATAAACGTAGTCTTTATACTGGATAACTAATTAAAATATAACAAGAGTATAGGTTCACAAATAAGAAAACTAGCATCCAAGATTATAACTTAAAATAAAGAATCACAAGAATAAACTAGATCCTCTTCGTCTTGGTTGAATTGTGCTATACGGTCTTCTTACGCCTTCTCCTTAAGCTCTGGTACGTCTCGTTATCAAAAATGATCTTAAGTTATCATTATATAGCAGCCCTTGCAGATTAGAAGTCCACAAAATCAGAATTGTAGTAGAAACATGATTCCTGGAAATCGACCCGGCGCGGGCGCACGCTTCACCAGCGTGGGCGCGCTGTCTTCCTGTACTCTGGCGCGGGCGCGCGCTATCACAGCACGGGTGCGCTGACCTTCTGGAAAATCTTTATTTTCTTGTTCTCTTGGCTGGTTTGAGTTGGCAATCCACGAGCAAACTTCCTAAACACCATCCTAACACTAATTTGGCACCAAAATAATGCTAAATCTCCTGATTCCTTTATTTATGCCTCAAATGCAAAAACACATCAAATACACAAATAACTTGAGTATAAAACATCAATTCATGCCTTTAAAGAGAATTCTAAGCAGACATACATGCCAATTAATAGACACCGACTTATATCTAGTTTAGACCCGGACTTCCAATACCCGGAATCGGCTTGTATCCGAATAAAACTATACCGGACCCAAATCTGGACCCTACGAAAATAAAATAATCCGAGACTTGAGTAAAGAGGTACCCGGTATCACCCGTATAATTTTACACCCCTAATTGTAGATGAAAGGTTTGCTTATAACTGGTGAAGTCATTTTGATATGTGTGAGAAAAACTCAAAAACTGATTAGGGTATCAAAGTTTAAACGAGAGAGAAGAAGTAAGAGAGTGAAAAGATTTTGATTAGAGATAAAGTGATAATCAAAAATTGATTTTGTTTAACTTTGTACTCTATTACACACAAACGGTTCACATTAGTGGGACACGTGGCAAGATGTTATTGCACATAAAAATAATCATGGAACTGATAATAAGGAGCAGTAAATACGTGCATAGTTACACAAGGTAATGTGCTGTAATTACTCAAATGTTTTCCTGAACACACGCCACCAACTATGCACTTTTAATCATTTACATAAAATCATCCACTAAAATACATCTTAGTAATTTAATTAAAATACTAATTTTAATATTTTCTGAATAAATTCAAAAATCATCAGTGTTTAATAGTCAATTAGAGTTTGACCATTATCAGTATTTAATCAACTACGACCACAGTTTATCAGTAAACACATATGTTTGACTCATATCAGTACTTAACTACACCATCAAAGTTTATCATGCAACTACTGTCAGAGTTTAAATATCAGGATTTAAGACTCTAGTTACTTTTTCAAGTAATAATTACCATAAATACATGGCATCTGTATTTAACACAGTTACCAGATTTTAATAAATAATGTTACATATAAAGAGATACCAAACTCTGAACCCATTTGCCTGTTACAGAACACAACTTATTCATCAGTAGTCCTGAGATCATTCCCAATTCATTCACCAATCTTGTAAATATGGCTTCACAAAATGGTTTGGTAAGATATCTGCTAATTATTGTTCTGTAGGCACAAAGTACAATTCCACTGTACATTCCATTACACTTTCCCTTATGAAATGGTACCTTATGCTGATGAGTTTTATCATAGAATGCTATACTGGATTTCAGGTCATTGTAATAGCACTTTGATTATCACGATATATAGGAATTTTAGAATATTCTAATCTATAATGTTAAAACTGATTCTTCATCCAAAAATTTGAGCACAATATCTTCCTGCATCACATACTCAGCTTCTTCAATTGAAGTGGAAATTGACTTTTATTTCTTTCTAAATCAAGAAACCAATCTATCACCAAGAAATTGGCAGCTTCCTGAAGTGTTTTTTCTAGTCTATTTTACATCCTGCAAAATCAACGTCTGAATATCCAATTAGCTTAAAATCTGAATAACTAGGATATCATAATCCAAGATTTTTGGTGCCTTTGAGATATTTAAAAACATCCTTTTTCACATCTAATATATGTGGTTCCCTTGGATCAATTTGGAATCTTGCACACAGACAGGTATTATACATGATATCAGGTCTACTAGCAATCAAATATAGGAGTGAGCCAATCATACCTCTGTAGTTAGTTATATCTACTGATGAACCAATATTTAAATCTAACTTGGTTGCAGTGGCCATGGGGGTTGTTACAGTTGAACTGTCTTGCATTCCAAATCTTTTAAGTAAATTCGTGGTATATTTTGCTTGATTCATGAAGATCCCTTTTTCAGTGTTCGTGATATGTAATCCCATAAAATAACTTATTTCTCCCATTATGCTCATTTGATATCTAGACTGCATTAGCTTGACAAACCTCTCACATAGTTTATCATTAGTAGAACCAAAAATAATATCATCAATATTTATCTGAACTAACAATAATTCCTTATCATGGTACTTATAAAATAGAGTTTTATCAATTGTACCTATTTTGAAACCATTTTTCAGTAAGAATTGTGCAAATATTTCATACCAGGCTCTTGAAGCTTGCTTTAGTCTATAGAGTGCCTTATCTAACTTGTAGACATGGTTTGAATATTTTGGATCAATGAAACCTGGAGGCTGTTCAACATAAACTTCCTCATCAAGTTCACAATTTAGAAATACACTCTTCACATCCATTTAGAACACCTTGAATTTCATGTGAGCAACAAAGGACATAAAAAGTATGATGGCCTCAAGCCTTGCAACTTGAGCAAAAGTTTTATCATCAGCAATGCCTTCTTGCTGTAAATAGCCCTTTGCAACCAGCCTTGATTTATTCTTTGTGATAATGCCCTCGCTTTCAGTCTTGTTTCTGAACACCCACTTTGTACCACTTACTGATCTATTCTTTGGTCTTGGTACCAATGCACAGACTTTGTTCCTTTCAAATTCATTGATCTCTTCTTGCATTGCTCTGATCCAATCAGCATCTTGAAGAGCTTCTTCCACTTTCTTAGGTTCAGTTTAAGATATAAAAGAATGGTAGAGACATTCATTTTGAGTGACTTTCTATCAGGATTTCCAATGATTAAGTTAGGTGTGTGTGACTTGGTCCATTTTCTTGTAGAAGGAAGTTGAATTCTTAAAATAGCCCCTTCCCCTTGATCCATAAAGTCTCTAATATCACTTTGGTTTGTACCATCATTATTTCCAGCATCTCCCCCTGAATCAGTGCTTCCAGTATTATTAGTCTTTGTTTCATTAGTATTTGAGGAATCGGAGTCTGATGAATTATCTACTGATGTTTCTTGATTTGAATCACTTGAACTTGACTCTTGATGTGAATCATGTTGCTCCTCCTCAACATGTGCTTCAGTATTTGTAAAGTTTCCACTCACATGTGGCTCATCAAAGTTTAAAATGATATTAGGATTTGCAGTTTCAGAGTTTGTCAGATCATCAGGATTTAACTGTTCAGCATATGGTACTTCATTTTCAAATCTCAATTTTTCATGATCATCTACATCTTCTAGACCTGTAATCTTCTTGTCATCAAAAGATACATGGATAGATTCCTTGACTACTCGCATTCTCATATTATAAACTCTGAAAGTTTTTGTTGACAGTGGATATCCAAAAAAATGCCTCTATCATCTTTTAGATCAAATTTCATAAGCTGTTTAGGATGAGTTTTGAGAACAAAACATTTGTAGCCAAAGATGTGAAAGTACTTCAAATTTGGCTTCTTTCCCTTCACCAATTAAAATGGTATTTTTCCATGCTTGTTTATCAGTATTGTATTTTCTGTGAAGAATGCAGTTTGTACAGCCTAAGCCCAGAAGTAAGTTGACAATTTTACTTCTTCAAGCATGGTCCTTGCAGCTTTTATAAGAGTTCTGTTCTTTCTTTCAACAACTCCATTTTATTGTGGTGTTCCAAAAGGATCAATATTAAGTAAGTGATATGGTTCAAGAATTAAGGATTCAGTCTTACTCTTGAAAGATGATTTCCTTAATTTGGCATTCTGGCATGAGTCACATAAGCCATCAGGAGTAAACACTACATTTGTAACGCCCCCAAATCCGGGGTCAGAGGATTTGGTCGTCACGAAGAAACCTCAATCCAAAATAACCTATTTAATACATAAATAAATGCCAGCGGAAGATATTTGACATAAATGACCCCAATTAATACAAGATCTTTTAAGGTTACAGTTCTAGAAACAAGAATTCCAAATTCCATCAATAATTTTTTTCATTTTCTTTTAAAACTCTTTTCAATAAATTCCAACTCAAAACTAAACCCACTAGTATAACTTCGAAATGAAGTATACTAGGCCCAAATAAAATACACAACTATAATATAATATAATATAAACAACTTTATATAAAAGATCTTACACTAATTCGCAAACCCTGGACCAACCACCTTCCAAGAGCTTCTTCTTGCTTCCTCGAATTACGCGGCTAAACAACAAGCTAATCCTCACTGGAGGTTAAATTTAAAAACAGGCAAGTATTAGCGAAAGAAATGCTCAGCAAGATCATTATGACATATATAGGGTCATTTTGATATAAAACCGACATCTGCATTAGAGCAGAACATTTAAAATCATAGTTGCTGAATCATAAAATTTTAGTTGAGGAATCCCAGATTTAATTCCTTAATTGTATTCAAAACCAATTTGATATTTTTGAGCGAGATGCTTCAGCAATACTTTGAATCTTGACGAGAATAAAACTCGTAAAACAGTGTTTACGGAAATATCGTAAACCACAATAACATGAAACAATGATTATGGATTGAATCATAAACTTTATTCAAAACCGAACTCTTCAAATTAATACTTATTTTGCTGTCATATCAAATTAGATATCAATACGAACTTTGATGCTCACAACATTCTATACTGAAGTCAACATCATTCATCTATACTAATACCACCTTGATATTTAACAACAACGTAAGTATCAGCATAAATCAAAATTTGAATCCAAACTGCACTTTACCATTATTCCAAAACAGAAACAGTTGATAAATCATTTATTCTATGAATAAAAAAAATGATATGATAATTTAGATTAGGATCATCCTCCGACGGACGTACTATCACATGTTGATCAGCCCGTGTGATAGCACAAGGTCATGATTCATAGAAACGTGACCCCAAAAATATGAGTACTCAAACAAAAAGGCAATATACCTGCCTGTGGCAAAAGTTGTGTCATAATATTTCATATGGCACTTAGAAATAGCCCTCCGCTGGACCGTCCGTCCCGGTCACTTACGCAATTATGATACAATCTTAAAACCTTTTATTGAAATGGGGTCATGATACTTGACACCCGAAATAATTTTATTCCCCCAATTCTTGGGTAGGAATATTCGCAACCAAATCATTTTTCTCAAAATCCAAAACATTTAAAAATTCGATAATTGGATAAGTAAAATCACTTGACTATTCTAAACATAATAGCAAATGAGTATTTGCATAATAAGCATTTAACTCAGCGATATGTAGAATATTTAGCTATTCTGAACTTGAAAATAGGAAAAGCAATACTTGCATAAGAAGATTTAAAATAAATATCACTTGAACAATAAGTGATTATAGGGATACTTGCCTTTGGGTTTTAGCAGGTAGTCACACTCGCAAAGACGCATCTATTATGACATTCTGCCTCAAAACATCATCGTCTTTATTCAACTAATCATTTGGTCTGCTGCTCATGCAGTGCTGCAACCCAAGATTCCATACTATTCAACTCTACTCTTCACCCACTCCATCTGGTCCTGATCGACTTGAGAGATCCGCATCTATAATTAAAATATAGAACTTTAATCGTCTAAACGATAATCACTCGACGAACTGCGCGTCAAAAGCCTATCGTCTACCCATACGATAGCCAACACATAAATATAACAGACAATCACAGGACTCTTGATCCACATACACACATAATTCATATAACACGTAATCACATAACTCACGTATCACATAATTCATATAACACAGGATTCGGTACGTTTAAAACTGAAATTGGGTCAAAATACGATTTATCGATCAATAATCGACTTAAAATGACTTGTAAAACAAGTACCTTTTCGAAACAAAATGATTTAGGTCTCAAAAGTATTTTTAATGAAAGCGGAATATTTTTCTGAGTCTGTACGCTTTCGTTTCGTATTAAACAGACGAACGGTTGATTTATTATGAATTTTTGAACATTTTTTGGAATTAAAACGGGTCTCCGAATCATTTTATAACTAAATAATAGTGCTCGAACACCCGAAAATAATTTTATAAGAATTATTGAGCCTGGAAAATAATTTAAAATAATATTTTAAAGCTTCGAAACTATTTTTCGGAATTTTTAAATCATAAGAAATAATTAACTCGAATTCAATAATCAATTAAAATTCATTAACTAAATAATTTGGATTTATTTTCGAATAATAATAAAAATAATAATCTTCAGAACTAAAAATAATATTTTCTTGGAAATCGGACAGCACCTCCTCTATTTCTCGGACTGCCAGTCGATATCATATCGACACAACCAACAACAATCAACACAATACTTTATATTTACGCGTATAAACACTCCAGAAATGAATAACACGGCCACCTGAACCAAAACTCGGACCAAAAGTGACTTCTCCAACAATTTCTAAAAATTATGAAATAAATATATAAACACTAACATGCTATAATATACACAAGTATGAAGGCGGAATTTCAGAATCGTTACCCAAAATAAATTTTAATCACCCCGAAGAGAATATCTGATGTCCGGAAAATATCTCCAAAAAAATCCGAAATTAATAGCCATAGAAATATATACGCTGAGATGCCATGTGGAGTAATCACCACCATCATACTCCTTTTGTACGTCCCGAGAATAAATTAAAACGGAAATATAACGGAAATATGCCCCGCAAATTATCTCCTCAAAACCTCGCAATATATATACCTATGCGTAGGTATCGAAGCGCTGATCGTTTATATATATAATAATTAAAATTTGGATATACGGTTGAGAAGATATGAATTTTTGAAAGTTAAAAGTAAATAAATAATACGAGAGAAAGAGAGACAGAGAGAAGGGAGAAAGAAGCTGGGGAAGGAAAGGAAATAAGGGGACGGGGTAAAGGGGGGTTAGGTGGCAGGGGGTGGGGGCTGTTTGACACGTTTTGTTTTGTTTTTTTTTCTTTTATCCACTGTACTACTTGCAGTACTTATCAACATACAAGCCTAATTTTGTCCCGAAATTTAGAATTTAACGAGCAGATTTACGGGTACAATTAACTCGAAAATTACCAAATAAGTTTTAAAATTCTCGTAATAATTAAAAACTAATAAAATAAAATTTTCATAATTTTTAAAGCATTTTTGACTTGCGCGTTATACCCGCATTTTACAATTAATGAACCGAGCTACACTTGAAACAAATTCAGAAAATTACGAAAATAGTCTTAAAATGTTACAAATATCCCGAAGTTTATAAAAACATAAATTTTAAAATTTTAAAACAATTTTTGAAACATAATTTATACCCGCTTTTATCAATTAAACGAATCAACGCGCAGGTGAAATTAATCCCAAAAATTCCCAAAATAATTTTAAAATTCTCAGAATATTCCAAACTTAAATAAATATGAGTTTCATAATTTTTGAAGGATTCTAGAATTAAATACAGATTTTATAAATAAATGAAATCAGAAAATCATACAGGGCTAAATAATTGATGAAATATTGATTTCTAAATTTTATAAAATCCCAAAAATAATTATTGTAATTATAAAGTCATAAAAATAATTTTGAAGATAATTTAAATATTTATGAAATTAAATTTTCAATAAAATCACTTTTAAAGACAAAAGCAAAACGATCCTACTCAGTAATTAATAATACAAATAATCCTCAATCACAATTTAGTTCCACACACTTAATATTACTTACAATACATAGCAAATATAATATCCATTCAATCCCTAATATTACTAAACGAACTCAATTTACTGATATCAATAAAATGATCGGTTTTCAAATAAACTTTTGAAAATAATACATTTAAGTAAATATTTTTAGAAATTAACAAGGATCGATATAACACTCAACAATTAGCACATTACCATTTAATTAACACAAACTCGTCAAATAGGAATAAAATATCCATCATTTTATTCCTTCTAAATCAGAAAATCACATAAACATATTGAAATATTACTAATAATAATTCTAATAATACGGGATATCACAACATTGGGCAATCCTCTAACAAGATCTTTCTTCACAAGTTCATTGATGTTGTTGAAGTTGAGATGAGAAAGTCTTTTATGTCAATTCCATCTGTTTTCCACAGTTTATCTATTTAGTAGAAAAATTTCAGAACCATCTGTATTTGTGAAGACCCTGGCTTCATATAAATTACCGTGTCTATAACCAGTCATTGCAACATTGCCATCTGAATTACTGATAATTTCATAATGTTCTTCATAAAAGGTCACGTGGTAACCTCTATCACAGATTTGACTCACACTGATCAGATTATGCTTGAGTCCTGCAACTAGAGCTAAATCTTCAATGATGACATTTCAAAGTTTGATTTTTTCTAAGTTTCCATCTCCTTAAGAAACACTTGGGCCAACCTTATCTTTAAACTCTGATAGCAGGGATTATTTCCAGTCATGTGTCATAAACATCCACTGTCCAAAACTAGTGAATTTTTCCTATTACCCTGCAATCAGATAAATAATTAATTAGTATTTTTAGGGACCCAGACTTGTTTGGATCCTTTGGTCTTTTTTAAGTTTATTAACATTTGCAAAAGAAGACTTTACATCAGTGTTTATGATAACATTCTTAATACCCGAGTTTACACATGCAGAAAAAACTTTTGTGTTATTTAAAGAGGGTTTCAGTTCATAATAATCATAGTACAAACTGTGATACTCTTTACATGTGTAAATAGAATGTCAAACACTACCACAATGAAAACATGGATTTTATGGTTTATATCTAACTGTTCTATTCCTAAACTCTGATTTAGGAGGAACAATGTTTATTCCTTTATTCTTCCTGCAAGCAACAACAAGATGATTAGTACTACCACAGTTTAAACAAACCTTTCTAGGTGCATTAGGAATGGTTTATATTTGTTTTCCTTGTTAACACCTTCTTTTCCATCTATATTCTTTCCAGACTGTTTTTCCTTGTTTTTCATTTTGACTTCTTTCAGCTTTTGCTTAAGCTATTTCTGGTCATTAAACCAACATTTACTGATTTAGTATGAACTTGTTCACACTTATCAGTTCTTAAGTTTGACTTAGATGCTGATGTTGATCCTTATTCATTAACTGACTTAACAACATCAACACTTAAATTAAACTTAATTGGTCTTAACTAAGACTTGTTCAGCTTTACCTTTTATCAGTATTTATTGGTTTAATTTTCTTAGTTTCTTTTTCATTTAAATCATCAGAATTAGATTTATTAGCATAACCTAATCCAGATCCCCAACAACCATTTTCTATTAACCATGAGTTATTTTTCCTGAATTAGTCCAAAGCTTATAATTCTCTTTCTTTAGCTAATTATTTTTCAAGGCCTGTATGCTTTTTCAACAATTTTTCTTTAACATATAAAGCATCATCTCAGTATTTTTGAGTTTCTAACATAAAAATCAACTCAGCTTCTAGGTGATCATTTCTTTTCTTTAAGTCAGAGTATCATTTTTTATCCTAGCATTTTCTAGTGTTGATCCATATAACTAACACACGGTATTTTAAGAAATAACATTAATTCACAGATATCATTAGTATCAAAAGCAAGAGTAGTTTGAGGTACCTTCATCTCAGTAGTCTCAACCTCACTATCAGCATTTACCATGAGGGCATAGTTGACACCCTCATCAGATTCTGATATATCATCCCAATTTATCTTCTTTGTAATCAAGGCTTGTTTCTTCTCAGCTCTTGGCTTCTTGCAGTCATCCGCAAAGTGTCCAACTCCATCACAATTATAAAAATTTATTTTTGACTTGTCGATTTTCATAGTCTTTGAATCCTTCTCATCAGAATTTCTTCTATAGTTCCTCCTATCAGAGTTTGAGGAACTTAAGCCTTTCCTGTAAAATCTTTTTGCTTTCTTGAAGTCTTTGTAGGTCATCTTCCTGAAGCTTTTTACCAATAGAGAAGCCATGTATATAATTTCTTCATTATTACCATGATCACTTTCAATGTCTAAGATATTATCAGAGTTTGAGTCATCATCAGAGTTTGATGACTCAGTACCAGACTTTGCAATGTATAATCTTCTCGATAATGATAACACATCCAGTGTAAACCCTAAGTCTGTGTTTATATAGTACACAGTTACAAGATAACTTCTAATTGATATGGAATACAATTCTGTCTCCTAAAATATATCAATCAGATATCTTCTACAAGTCTTCCAGTCTTCTAACTCTTTCCATACATATCTTCTTTTGTTTCAGTCTCGATCTTCTACTGTAAATCAGCTTCCTTCCTTATATGAAAGTCTTCCCGCACTTAAGTTCTGATATGACCTTAAGTTCTGATATTAAGTTCTGACTTCCAGTAAGTCCTGATTTCAGTAAGTCCTGATATGTCCTGTTTGTTAAGATCTGAAAACTAAACATGAATCATATTAGACACGACATCTCAAATATATCTAACAAGGTCTTAGAAAAGAATGGAGCTATCTATGTGATGTGGTAACTAAGGTATTTTCTGGTAAAGTGAGTAATTTTGATTTTGTTAACATTTCCAAGCTTAACGTACTTTATATGCTAGTTACTGATAAGTACTTTAACTTCAGTGACATGATCATGTTTGAGTTAGGTTATAAGTTAGGGGAACTTAATAAGAGAGGTAAAAGTGTCTATTATGCTAGATTCTTTATGATGCTTGCTAACCACCTTATTGAGAATATTGTTGTTGAGAACCCAACCAACAAACTGAATTGTTGGGTTCAAGAAAGGAGAATCATTGCAGATCTCAACAGAGCAAGTCACCACAAAGAGATGCCCCTCTTCTACTTCCCAAGTATGGAGGGCCCTCAGGTAAGTGAAGTAAGCACCACTGTCTCTACTCTTCCAATCTCACAAACTTCTTTGCCTTCAAGTGTAGCTATGGAATCTGTGTCAATGACCCAACAGATGCCTACTCAAGCTACCAAAACAACAATTTCAAAATCCAAAGCTAAGAAAGCCCCCTCTGGTTTCTCTCAAAAGAAACCAGTTGTAAAATCTATCAAACACAAAGAGGGGAGTGTGAAGGAAGGTGAGTTAGGTGAGGGACAGGGTGAAAATTAAAGAAACCCTAAGGATAAGGTTGGTGAGATTAGTGTACCCAAGCCTAGCCACACCACAGTTTCCCAACAAACTGTGGTTGTTAATAAGAAAATGAGCTCAATTCTAGTTTTATCCTCCCAAAAGAATGTTACTATTGAAACAAGCTCCCAACCAGGAGCACAGGCCAAGAGGGTTAGGGACATAAGTTCACCACAGACTTATGCCAGAAAGAAAAGATCTAAAACCCTTGGGATGCACAGGGAACACACACAGTGCAAACTGGAGCTAAAGACTCAGTCACTGCACCATCTCAAAATCAGCTTGATGTGACTCCAATAAATGTGGAGTCACAACCAAAATCATTGATAATTGAAGCACCTAAAACATCAAATTCACCCCCACTCTCATTGGATGTAGACATGATTCATACATCACTTCCAAATTCTACATCTTTAACTTTATTGGAGAAGCCAAAAATCCAAGCAAGTGAGCATCATCTTTTAGATGATTTATTGGCTCACTTGCCAATTCTTTCTGAGTCTATTGAGACATTTATGCCCAAATTTTCATCAATCTGCACAGAGTCTACAATAGTCTCCACTCCAAACTCATTCATTTCTTCTATCCCGGTGGATATTATTCATCCGTCGAGTAGTGATTATATCCCGACAGATGTGCCTAACAGTAGTCATCCGTCGGCTAGCCTAACTACTATCCAAATGGATATTCCTCATCCGTCGGTACTCTCTGCAGAACTTCAAATCCCAACAATTGTCACAAGTGCAGATGATCTAGTAGTAGTGCAACCACTCTTAGGACTGAGGGCAGAGAGTGAATTGAGTGAGAGGCTGGGTTGCTCCCCGACAAAAGGAGAGGAAATGAGTGAACCAATACTGGCAATTTCTTCAGGTCTAGCAAAAGTGAGTGAGGGGAGTCCCACCTTAGATGGTGAAGGTGAGGGTGGGAAGCCAAGGGGAGCCCTTGATGCAAGAAAAGAGAGATCATGAGAGAAATGCAGGTACAAGAGTGATAAGGGTGGACATCATTGCTAGTGAGTCAATGATGCAGAAAGGGAGAGACTATTTCAGTAAGAATATCAAGTTGTTATAGATTCTATCTCCCTGGATGCTGAGACATTTACTCATCCTGTTACAGCTTATCAAACTCTAGCTGGACAGGGCAATGAGGAGGCTGAAAAGATGTTTAACCTAGTGCATACAAATGCTTCTCTACAAAGGGCAAATGATGCAATCACTGCTATTCCATCAACAACTAACAGTGATTTTGAACTGGCTGATGACTCTTTTGGGGATGCTGGTGGAGATGATAAGGAAGACAGCATGAGCATAGGGGGAGATGCAGACATTTCTTCCTGGATGTTAACCAAAGAATGTTCATATTCACATCTCCAATCCACATTGTTTAAGATCATTCATGACACCCAAATAGCCATTTAAGCATCCATAAATGCCAGCAAAAAAAGGTTACTAACAACATATCTTGAAGCTCTACAGCTACACAAGATTCAAGCTCTCCAACACAGTCAAAGTGTGGATGAAATAAAGCAAGAGGTTTCTGAGGTAAAACAGGATTTCATAGCAAGGTTGGATGCTAGACTTTCTGGAACCACCATGACTGAGATATCTCATAAATTGAGGAAAGAAGCTGATTTAAATAGAAAGTTTGAGGTTATGGACTCTACATTATCTGATGTGGAGAAGTCAATGACCAAAATACTTTCTAATCAGGAAGCTCAGACTGCTCTGCTACAATAGTTGATGGCTGCTCGACTCCCTTCCACTCAACAACTTGATGCTAACAAAAAAGGGGAGAAAGGTTAATCAAGTGAGGGGGAGAAATAGCTCAACATTCAAGTCAACAAAGTAATTGTGCCAGCAATTGCTTTCACTAAGCCACCAGCTTTGGATAGTATTGATCTCATCAATCTAGCAACAGCAAAACTAGAATCAAATGACAAACTGACAAAGATTGATGTAGTAGCAGCTGAGAAGGAACTAGATAAAAAATGGAAGAAAATTGATGTTGATATTCACAAGAAATTTGGTCATCTACAGAAGCCAGACAAGATTTTTCATCACCATTCTCAAGTCAAACATATCTCAGTACATGAAATGAGTCTAGGCAACTTGGAAACTTGGAAAAGGCCAAACTTCATACATCAAATCTCCAAAAGCTGATCTGATTCTGAAGCCTAAAAGAAAGTACTCTAAGTTCTCAGACAAAAATCATGTGGATCTTTTATTTGAGACACCTAGGCCAGATAAAAAGAAGTTGCTGACAAGGTCAATTACATTTTCCAAAGATTCATCTGATTCAGTTCAAAAGAAGAGAATTGCCAATATCTACAGGAATGGAAGAGAGATCTGTGTGGTGGCTGGACACCCTCTGTTTGTAGAAGCTAAAAAGGAAGAAAAACAAAGGATCAAACAAGAAAAGAAGTAGGTTGCTCTAAATGCTAAGAAGCTCAAACAAAAGAAGGAGCAAGCTGCTATCTTGGCCAAACTTCAAGCTGTCAAATCTACAACTAAGATTTCTGAAAAACCACATGTATTAACTGAAGCTCAGAATCAACAAATGCAAAATGAACCTCCACAGAAAAGAAGATTCAGATACAAGCTTCATTCTAAGAGAAAATTGGACTTTAGTGATGAGGAAATGGAAGACTACATTCTCAAACAGCCTACATCTACAACTCAACCATCCAAGCCACCAGTAGTACAGGAAGAATTCAAGGTAGATCCTACAAAGAACTTTCATGGTGAGCCCATAGTTCCAAAGGATTAACCAATAGACTGGGAAACTTTGCCAATTCCTGAACTCAACTTACCTATATTTAACAAGCCAAGGAAAACAAAGACTAGAGCAATCAAGAAAGTGAAGCTTGTGACTCTTAGATCCAAGACCCTAACCAAATCTCAACCTACATTCAACAAGGGAGATCTTTTATACATCTGTGACATTAAGGAGTTTTCTGAAATAAACCTTTACTTGGATGAATTGGAAGAAGTAAGAGGGATTGATGCTCACAGACATCTTCCTGAAAGGCTGGTGTTCAACTACAAGGGAGGGAGAGAAATCACATGGCCACTTCACAGGATTCTTCAAGAAAACCAATTTGTTCTGATAAAAGTCTTCCCATCCTTCAAAAAGAACTTTGGGTTCAATGTAACTGCAAGAAAACTGGTTTTAAAGAAGATAGAAGATCTAAGGAGTAATAAATCCAAGAATGCACTTCCAAGGACTCTTATAATCCCCTTCACCAGAAAGAAAGTGCCTTTGAGGCCTTACTGGCTGATGGAATTCATGGATAACAAGGGAGTTAGAAGATTCTTCAGACTGGATGACCAATTGAGTATCTCTAGCAATGAGACTCTTTTGGAAATGCAAGAAATGATGGATCTATCTGAAGCTGGTGAACTTGAATTCCACAGACAACTCCAGAATCAAATAGAAGAAAATAACAGGAAGCTTGGGAAGAAATCCAGACAATCAAGGAAATAGAATCATCTGCTCAGGCTAGAGGAGCACCTTGAAAATTATTGTGAGAACTCTTTTTACACTTTAATTTGTTCAATTTTCAATAAAATTGCAGCACTTATCAGTTTTATCTACTACTTTTAATCTGTATTTTTAGGGTGTTTTGTTATCATCGGGTTTCTCTTAATTTATGGCTACAATTCCCGTAGACATAAATTGGGGGAGATTGTTAGGAATATATTGTGAACTTGATGATAAGTTAAACAAAACACCTTAGTAGATTTAACTTTGAATTTTTTAGCACTCGACGGATGATCTAATATAGTCCTGACGGATGAAATTTATAGTCCCAACGGATGACAAATTGACATCCATCGAGTGAGTAGCTTATGTAACAAATAAGAACTATAGCACATTTCTGCAAACAACATGTATTAGTCAAGTAGATTGCTTAGGGTTCTGTAAGTCATGTTGACTACTAGATTGATATGCTGATTAATTGTAAATATGAGATGTCTTGTAATTATGTATAAGTGAAATAGAGTCAAGTGACAAATAGACTCCCTACGGATGATCTACAAGACTCCCGACGGATGATAAACAAAACTCCCGACGGATGATAAGCATAGTCCCGACGGATGATCAAATTCAAATAGCTGTTGACAGTGACAACACAGTCACATGCATTTGGTGTTTACAAAAGGAATGTGGCAGCCTGTTTAGTAGGAATTTGAGGACAAAGAAGCATTACAATTTCCATGCAATTGTGAAGATATTCAAAGATGCTGGAATAGAGTAATGAAGTAGCATGGAGTTAGACTAGATATGTTTTATTTTATTATCTTGTCTTATTATCATGTAAACTTGGTGACATATAAACCAAGTGTAGCAAATAGAACAATTAACAAAACAAACTTATTTTCAGAGAAACATATCAAGCTATATTCAGTAAGCATTTCTCTGTAGTTTAGTTGTTCAAACTTGTAAGCAGCTGTGAGTTATTCAAAGCTTCACAGGGTTCTCATTTGATATATATATATATATATCTGGTGGATACTTTCAAATCCACCAAAAAGTTTTAAAAGCTTGTATTTTTATTACTTAGTGTTTTGATTTCTTTTACTCTTTTATTCCGCAACATTGCTAATCAAACACTGTTATATTTATCAAAGTTAGAACAATTTCAAAATCTGAAAAAGTAGCTAGAATTACATTCAACCCCCCTTCTATAATTCTTGTTATATTGTTAGGGAATAACACTTAGTAATCGAGCTCGAGTTCGAACAAGAAAATATGTTCGTTAAGCTTATCGAGTTGATCCGAATTTTACAAGTGGTCGACTCAAACTCGACTCGAGATTGACTCGAGATCGACTCGACTCATTAAAATTGACTCGATAAGCAATATTCATTAAAAAAAATCTAAATATATACATGAGCATACTCTATTCTAAATCTTAAGTGGTAGTCTAATGGAGTTTCATCCTCGAGACTTCAAATATTTTCTTCTAATACAACATTATCCAGAACTTCTATATGCTCAAATGAAAAGACCAAAAAAATGTTAAAAAATTAATGACCAACTAGAACTCAACTCGAACACGACTCGACTCGAAAAGTTCATAAACAACTCGAACTCGACTCGGTTGTTAATGAACTCGAGCTCGAACACTGAAATCTGATCGTTAAACTTTTCGAACTCGACTCGGCTCGTTAAGAAAAAACTCGAACTCGAAATCGTTAAGGAAAAAATTGACTCGATTCTGTTCATTTACAGTCCTACCTGAAAATGTTAGGGAAGCTCTTCATATTCCAACCCATGACTCTTCATGTGGATGATGAGGAGATGAGACAGTTTCTTACTCAAATTGAGTATGACAAAAAGTCGAAGAATTTAGGCCAATTGAAAAGGCATGGGTTCAAAAAGGAGTGGAATTTCTACTTTGATTCTATCACAATGAAATTCAATAACAAATGTATAACTTTTGATGTTCTACCCATGATGTCACAACAAATTGAGTATTTTTGATCCATTCTAGAAATTATGATTTCGGTAGAATTTTGTTATGTTTCATAGGTGATAAATTAAGAGTTAATCCTAATAATGTATATTATGCTAGATTTTGTCACCTCATTTTTAATTAGTGTTTTCCAAATGTTTAATGAGATCATATCAGTTTTTAAATTAACAAAAAAAGCTTTCTCTGATCTCATTAACAAGGATAAGGAAAAAGATGATCTTCCTACCTTATGACTTCCAATTTCTGCTAGGAACTTGCTCATTGCAAGGCTTCTTGAGACCTATGATCTGTAAAATTTACAAAGAGCTAAACTACAAAAAATAAATGATGGGAACCCCCTTGTAGTTAACCTCAGTTCTGCCACACAACCACAACCACAAAGACAATCCACCTCAGGTATCTCCCAACAGGCACCTGTTATAAAAAGAAAGAGGTGAGCAAAGTCTGATGCTTCCCAAGCATCAGGACTTGGGGCTTCTCAAAAACCACCGGCCTAAAAAACTGATGTAGGACAGAGTACAAGTAAAACACAAGTCTTGCATTCTTCTAAAATTTCAGAAATTGCTAAGAGAAGACTTGTGATTGATAAGTCAGAATTAGATGATAAGGACAATGCTCCCTTATCTTCCAAATTCTAAAAATTAAATACTGATTCTACTCAATCATCAGTTGTACTACCAACTGCTGAGTGAAGGTTTTTAGCACCTAAACGAAGCGAAAACGTAAATTTAATCTTAAAAAAAAACCGAAACCCTCCGCATGATCCATGCAAAAAAATAATATTTAATTCGTAGTTCAGTATGTTTACCTTAAGAAGCTTTACGTTAATGGAAAGATGGAGGTCTTTAATAGCGATCCAAGAACGATGAACGGAGATCCTTAGCAGCTGCTCCTCAAGTGTGAAGCACTCCACCGGTATCCACCAAGAAAACGATGTAATGAAGGAGGAGGAGATGGAGAGAATTAGGGTTTTTTTAATCTTTTTGGTTGAGGCAAAAATAGGGTTTATAATAGTATATTTATAGGCAAAATTTTCAGCTGAAAATTTTCCCATAAAATATTATTATTATTAACCCTTTATTATTCTCACTAATAATTAAAATACATTTTAATTATTAATCCTTTTTCTAAACTCTTTAGAAATAATTCTCTCACTTGATTTAATTTCCAAAAATTAAATTCTTAATTAATAATATTAAGAACCTTTTCTTAATTAATTTATAATCAATTAAATCTCATGTAATCCATTATTAAATTTTCCAATTAATTATTTATTTCATAAATAAATAATTATCAGCCATTATTAATTAATTCCTCCACCATTAAATCATTCTCTTTTATGGTGTGACCATGTAGGTTCAATATTAAGCCGGTAGTAGAAATAAATAATAATAAAACTATTTATCATTATTTATATAAATTCTCTAATTCATTAAATATGATTAATTAATTAATCATATTTATTCTACATCGTGAGGGATACTTCTCAGCATATCGCGACTATCCGGATAATACGAATTCACTGCTGAGAATACCAATAACCTATTCAGTGAGTAGTTACCGTACAATTAATTCCTTCTACCCTGCAATGTCACGATTAAATACAAGGCATGGAACTTGTGTCAAGCCTATCTTATTAATCACTTGCTTTCCCATTCACTATGCTTAGTTCTATTTAATGTAAATTAGAAACTCCTTTCTAATTTCATTCACTCTGGCCAGAGATTCCTGAATTAACATAAGTGGATCAGCATTGAACATTCTCTTCCTACACTGGAAGGGGTAGATCCTTTATTGATCATACACTATCTTCGTGTACAAATTCCTATACCCAGTAGAGCCCTTATAATTATCCCTTGAGAGTAAGAACTAAACCAAAGCATAGTTCAGTGTACACAAGATGACTATGATGACCTCAAGTCTAAGGATACTTGTACAACTATCACTATGTGAACAACTGCTGACACGTGAGTGAACTCCATCAGTTGTTCAGCTGTGTGAGTCATGTTCAGTGAACTTATTCTATAATAAGCACCTACATACTAGCTATAGTGTCACCACACAAATGTCTATGAGAACAGACATCCTTCATAATGAAGCAAGCATAGTATGTACCGATCTTTGCGGATTATTAATTACCAGTTAGTAATCCTACGACCAGGAACTATTTAAGTTTAGAGTTATCATCTTTTAGGTCTCATTATTATGATCTCATCACAATCCATAAAAAGCTTTACTCTAAATTATGGTATATCTTATTTAAACATTTAAATAGATAGAGCCCGTAATAAAAACAAAACAAGCCTTTATTAGTATCAATGAAATCAAAACAAATTACATAAAAGTTATTCCTAAATCCTCATACATGATTGGACTTAGGACATATCTCTTTCAATCTCCCACTTGTACTAAAGCCAATCACTCTGGTATCTAATATCCATCTTGTCTTTATGACGATCAAAGTGACTCTGAGAAAGTGGCTTTGTGAGTGGGTCTGCTACGTTGTATGTGTGTCAACTCTCTCGACGTTGACATCTCCTCTTTCAACAATTTGAATTGCACCACCATTCAGAGTAAACACGTACCCGACATGGATTTGCTATCATTTTCTGATTGAAAACTAGAGTCAGTATAACCCTCTATTTTTAACTCAGATTCACCACCAAAAACAAGAAAAATGTCCTGAGTCCTTCGCAAGTACTTAAGGATGTTTTTCACTGCTTTCCAGTGGTCTTCACCTGGATTGGACTGATATCTGCTCGTCACACTAATTAAATAAGCAACATCAGGCCTTGTACACAACATCGCGTACATGATAGATCCTATTGCTGAAGCATAAGGAATCTTACTCATACGCTCTCTTTCCTCAGGTGTCTTAGGAGACATTTTTTTGGAAAGGGACACTCCATGGCTCATCGGTATGAGACCTCTTTTGGAGTTTTCCATGTTAAACCTTTTAAGCACTTATGGATGTATGTACCATGGGTAAGACCTATCATTCTTCTGGATCTATCTCTATAGATCTTCATACCGAGAATGTAGGATGCTTCTCCCAAGTCCTTCATGGTGAAGTTCTTTGATAGCCATACTTTGACTGATTGTAGCATCGGTATATCATTTCCTATAAGAAGTATGTCATCCACATACAATACAAAAAATGTTACCGCGCTCCCACTACCCTTCTTGTAGACACATGGTTCATCTATGTTTTTTATAAAACCAAACTCTTTAATTGTCTCATCAAAACGGATGTTCCATCTACGAGAAGCTTGCCTTAAACCATATATGGTTCGCAGCAGCTTACACAGTAGGTGTTCATTTCCCTTGGAAAGAAAACCCTCTGGCTGTGTCATATACACTTCCTCCTCAAGTTCCCCATTGAGGAAGGCCGTTTTCACTTCCATTTGCCATATCTCATAGTCGTAGTAAGCAGCAATCGCAAGCAAAATCCGAATTGATTTTAACAGGGCTACAGGCGAAAAAGTTTCATCAAAGTCAATCCCTTGCCTTTGTTTGAATCCTTTTGCCACGAGCCTGGCCTTATAGGTCTTCACCTGGCCATCTGCTCCAATCTTTCTTTTATATACCCACTTGCACCCAATAGGCTTAACACCTTCAGGCGCCTCAACCAGAGTCCATACTTGGTTGGTATACATAGATTCCATTTCGGATTTCATGGCACTATATCATTTCTCTGAGTCAACACTACTCATAGCCTCATTATAGGTCACAGGGTTGTCATCATCAATGATTGACAACTCATTGTCATTCTCAATGACAAGGCCATAATACCTCTCAGGTTGGCGAGACACTCTCCCTGTCCTACGAATGGGCTGTTCCACAGAAGGTTGTTCAGTCTGAACAGATGTTTCCACTTGATCCATAGTAGTTTGTGCTTCTTGAACTTCATCAAGTTCAATTTTGCTCCCACTGTTTCCTTCAAGGATAAACTCCTTTTCCAAGAAGGTAGCATGTCTGGAGACAAACACCCGATGATCGGTGTAAAAGTAATACCCCAAAGTCTCTTTAGGATATCCCATAAAATTACATTTTACGGATCGAGATTCCAGCTTATCTGGGTCAACTTTCTCGACATAAGCTGGACATCCCCAAATCTTAACGTGTTTAAGACTCGGTTTCCTTTTTTTTCATATCTCATATGGTGTTTGAGGAACAGATTTGGAAGGCACCTTATTCAGTAAATATGCTGAGGTTTCCAATGCATAACCCCATAGGAATACTGGAAGATTCGCATAGCTCATCATGGACCGAACCATGTCTAACAAAGTTCGATTTCTCCTTTCAGATACCCCATTTAACTGTGGAGTATATGGAGGAGTCCACTGGGAGACTATACCATTTTCTTTGAGATAATCTAGAAACTCTCCATTCAAGTATTCACCGCCTCGATCTGATCGAAGAGTTATAATACTGTGTTTGGTTTGTTTCTCCACTTCATGTTTATATTCTTTGAACTTTTCAAAGGCTTCAGACTTGTGTTTCATCAAATACACATATCCGAATCTAGATCTATTATCTATGAAAGTAATGAAGTACGAAAATCCACCCATGGCTTGCGTAGACATTGGTCCACATACATCTGTGTGTACCAATACTAGCAATCTGCAGCCCTCTCTCCATGTCCATTAAATGGAGATTTGGTCATTTTACCCAATAGACAAGACTCGCATGTAGGATATGATTCAAAATCAAAGGGGTCAAGTAACCCTTCCTTATGCAATGTCCGTAGTCTATTTTCACTAATATGACCTAGCCTATAGTGCCATAAATAGGTCAGATTTTCATCATCTCGTTTTCTTTTATTAGTTTGTTCAATCTGAAGTAAATCATGCTCTACGTCACATACATACAGACCATTATTTAAAATGCCACGTCCAAAAATAACATTATCTCTAAGGATAAAACATTCATTATTCTTAATAATAAATGAAAAACCATCCACATCCAACATAGGAATAGAAACAATATTCCTCACAATAGAGGGAACGTAATAACAATTATTCAAAATAATAGTCTTGCCCGTAGGCATATGTAAACTAAATGATCCTACAGATATGGTCGCAACCCTTGCTCCATTGCCCATACGTAGAATCACCTCATCTTTTTCAAGAGTCCTACCTCCCTTTAGTCCTTGCAACGAATTGCAAATATTAGAACCACAGGCGGTGTCTAATACCTAAGTAGAAATTTGACCTAGTGACATATTAACTTCGATCATGAACATGCCTGAATCAGAAGCGGTAGTCTTACTACCCTTCTTCTTCTTCAATTCTGCAAGGTAAACCTTACAGTTCCTCTTCCAGTGCCCCAACTTGTTACAGTGAAAACAAACAGCTAAATTAGGACCAGTCAACTTGTGAGCATCTAGTATGCTCCGGAGTGATAGTGTAGAAGACATGACGAATACAGTAAATCTGTAAATGATAAACACATAACAACACTTAGCATATATTCAATTTCATTTCAAAACACTATATGAATCGGGTCTTTATTCATAAGTGTCTCGCACTAGTTTATCTAATTTTTTTCAACCCCCTAAGTGAAAATTAAGCATTCATAATGCTAGTGGGAATAGGGATCCTACATTCCATCACACAACCTCGGCTGTGGCACGAAACGTCATGTGATGTTCAATAGGCAAACAACTCTTGTCAATTACATCTTATGTTATTCCCTAATATAAGTTTAGCCTCTTGAATAATTGAGTCACGGCTGTGGCACGACAAACTCAATATTCTAAGTCAAATCTAACCCAACATTTCATACAATTAAATCAATCTCCAACGGCCCACGGCTGTAGCACGTACCGACCTTTAAATTCTAATTCAATGTACACATCTCTATGTAATAGACAAGTATTTCTTATTTCGAAATCAAAGCCCTCGGCTGTAGCACGAAACGATAATGATTTAAAAATAAGAACCACTTTCTACCATGTTGGAAGGCTATGACCGACACAAGCCCGTTGTGTCATTGGCCAATTACTACTTGATATTATTTAATTTTAGAGGGATTATATTATGTTACAATCATAATCATATTATAAATAGATTCTTCATTTTAAATTAAATATTTCAAATCAATAATCGATAATCAGATGATTCCCGATCGGGTGGAGCATTGTCAAGAGGCGTCACTTAATAACCCTTTCTTACAGATAAAAATCTGTTGTTGACAGAATCATCCTTTCTCTCAATATTGAAAATTCATATTCAATTACGTGTTTCATAAACACAAGAATCTCATGATCGTATTCATAATATTTATTGTTAAGGCAAGAAACAATACATATTCTAGATTTTCTAGAGCACGCCTTATATTGATTTAAGTTCACCTAAATCTATCATCGCATGGTAAACATAGGCATATATCTCATATATAAAATTAAACAAACAAGTAAATGTAAAGTACAATAAAGTAAATGTGTTTGGTTATGGCCCCATCCTATGTGATCTTTATCAAGCTCATGATAAAGATCAAGGTCAATCTAATATGGTGATGAAAATAAATACAACTACTTATTACATAAGTCTTCTTCTTTGTTTAGACTTCTTGTATGCCTCGTCTTCTTCTTTGTATCACCTCCATTGGATAGCCTTCTTGAGTCTTCAATTACATTACATGATTGAAAGTAAAACTAATCTAATGAACTTTCAAGAATTACTCGAGTTACATTCGAGATTTATGATTACAAAGATTGACGACATGCAAGTCGTATTTAAAACCAAAACCAAAACCATTACACTAAGGTCGAAAGCCCATAACCATCCACCATGCTCATACAACACATAAAAGCATGTTAAAACACATAATATGATCTTAACATATCATATTGTCCATGATCTAATCATAAAAAGAATATGACAAAATTCAGAAAAATCAGAATCAAATCAGAAAAACAAGAATCACTGTTTACGGGCAGTAAACGACATCAAACGCCTTACAGACGAGTCGTTGATATCTTTAGCTATCAGTTTTGTTCAGACGCTCGTTTACCTATGGAATAGGGTATTCGTTTGCGTAAATCGGACACCAGACCCTGATTTCACCAAATCTGCAGCAGCCAATTCAGAATCCGTATCTAATATGATTCTCATAATTAGAACAAACATAAATCATGTATATATCAGTATATATACAGATACATAATCATTTTATGATTATACAACTCACATGAATATCATATATTCAAAACCATACATATATAAGTATATTATATCAACATCAAATCATGGCGAATCACGTACATGCTCATATATCGAAAACAGTTAAACACATAAATGAATTAAAAACTTTTCGCAAGTAGCTCTGATGCCATTGAAGGGTTTTTAGAACATAAACGCAGCGAAAACGTAAATTTAATCTTAAAAAAAACTGAAACCCTCCGCAGGATCCATGCGAAAAAATAATATTTAATTCGTAGTTCAGTATGTTTACCTTAAGAAGCTTTACATTAATGGAAAGATGGAGGTCTTTAATAGCGATCCAAGAACGATGAACGGATATCCTTAGCAGCTGCTCCTCAAGTGTGAAGCACTCCACCGGTATCCACCAAGAAAACGATGTAATGAAGGAGGAGGAGATTGAGAGTATTAGGGTTTTTATAATCTTTTTGGTTGAGGCAAAAATAGGGTTTATAATAGTATATTTATAGGCAAAATTTTCAGCTAAAAATTTTCCCATAAAATATTATTATTATTAACCCTTTATTATTGTCACTAATAATTAAAACACATTTTAATTATTAATCCTTTTTCTAAACTCTTTAGAAATAATTCTCTCACTTGATTTAATTTCCAAAAATTAAATTCTTAATTAATAATATTAAGAACCTTTTCTTAATTAATTTATAATCAATTAAATCTCATGTAATCAATTATTAAATTTTCCAATTAATTATTTATTTCATAAATAAATAATTATCAGCCATTATTAATTAATTCCTCCACCATTAAATCATTCTCTTTTATGGTGTGACCCTGTAGGTTCAATATTAAGCCGGTAGTAGAAATAAATAATAATAAAACTATTTATCATTATTTATATAAATTCTCTAATTCATTAAATATGATTAATTAATTAATCATATTTATTCTACATCATGAGGGATACTTCTCAGCATATCGCGACTATCCGGATAATACGAATTCACTGCTGAGAATACCAATAACCTATTCAGTGAGTAGTTACCGTACAATTAATTTCTTCTACCCTGCAATGTCACGATTAAATACAAGGCATGGAACTTGTGTCAAGCCTATCTTATTTAATCACTTGCTTTCCCATTCACTATGCTTAGTTCTATTTAATGTAAATTAGAAACTCCTTTCTAATTTCATTCACTCTGGCCAGAGATTCCTGAACTAACATAAGTTGATCAGCATTGAACATATTCTTCCTACACTGGAAGGGGTAGATCCTTTATTGATCATACACTATCTTCGTGTACAAATTCTGATACCCAGTAGAGCCCTTATAATTGTTCCTTGAGACTAAGAACTAAATCAAAGCATAGTTCAGTGTACACAAGATGACTATGATGACCTCAAGTCTAAGGATACTTGTACAACTATCACTATGTGAACAACTGCTGACCGTGAGTGAACTCCATCAGTTGTTTAGCTGTGTGAGTCATGTTCAGTGAACTTATTCTATAATAAGCACCTACATACTAGCTATAGTGTCACCACACAAATGTCTATGAGAACAGACATCCTTCATAATGAAGCAAACATAGTATGTATCGATCTTCGCGGATTATTAATTACCAGTTAGTATTCCTACGACCAGGAACTATTTAAGTTTAGAGTTATCATCTTTTAGGTCTCATTATTATGATCTCATCACAATCCATAAAAAGCTTTACTTTAAACTGTGGTATATCTTATTGAAACATTTAAATAGATAGAACCTGAAATAAAAATAAAACAAGCCTTTATTAATATCAATGAAATCAAAACAGATTACATAAAAGTTATTCCTAAACCCTCATACATGATTGGACTTAGGACATATCTCTTTCACTGAGGGCATATCAAATGCTGATGAAGTAAATGTTGATTCTTCAAGCTCCGGACCAAAGAAAAGAAAGCTGGTCAAATCTTATTTTGACAAGCATGCATTAAAGATTAAAAAGGAGATATCAGAAGAAAGCGAAACTGTAGCCACACAAACTAGCTCAAGGAGTAATAAAGATGGTCATACTAGAGCCACTCCTGTCTCAATTTCTGACTCACCATTAAAAGTTGATTCTAGGGTGAGATTTTTTTTGCTATTTCTGAATACGTGCAGAGGATCATGGTTGATATTACTCAAAGAGCTGCTCAAGAAATAGATAATGAAATAGATCTGTTAGCTAGATTTTTTATTGAGCATGAGCCATTTTATCATCACTTTATCATCACTTTCATCTTTTAATTGATATGCTGTATTTTTAGGGTTACCAAAAGCTGTAATCAATGATTGACTTTGTTTTTTCGAGAATCCGGGTGATATGCATTCTGCACTTTGATTTGTATATGCGGAAGCAAATGTTACTTGACATGGCTCTGATGTGATGATAAAATCGATAAAGATGCTCTTTATTATTCAGTCATATAACCTGATAATAATATGTATTTGAGGGTATGCATATATAGCTTAACAATATATAAATTTATAATAAATATCCAATATATAATATATATTTACTATATTTTTCTAATATGTTAAGTTAAAAGCTCTACTAAAACCTCATGGTATTAGAAACTGGTCTTACCATAATCATATCTCATATTATTAACATCCCCCTTACTCGAAAACCCATTTACTCGGGTTTGATGAGTGGATCACTAGGTTTTTCGTCCCATTTTGGGTCTAGAGTCCGATCAATTATTAGGTGGGGATCTCGTCCCTTTTTGGGTCTATTATAGTACACAGTTTTCAATTACCCGGTGGGGATATCGTCCAATTTTTGGGCCCCCTAAGTGAAAATTAAGCATTCATAATGCTAGTGGGAATAGGGATCCTACATTCCATCACACAACCTCGGCTGTGGCACGAAACATCATGTGATGTTCAATAGGCAAACAACTCTTGTCAATTACATCTTATGTTATTCCCTAATATAAGTTTAGCCTCTTGAATAATTGAGTCACGGTTGTGGCACGACAAACTCAATATTTTAAGTCAAGTCTAACCCAACATTTCGTACAATTAAATCAATCCCAACGGCCCACGGCTGTAGCACGTACCGACCTTTAAATTCTAATTCAATGTACACATCTCTATGTAATAGACAAGTATTTCTTATTTCGAAATCAAAGCCCTCGGCTGTAGCACGAAACGACAATGATTTAAAAATAAGAACCACTTTCTACCATGTTGGAAGGCTATGACCGACACAAGCCCGTTGTGTCATTAGCCAATTACTACTTGATATTATTTAATTTTAGAGGGATTATATTACGTTACAATCATAATCATATTATAAATAGATTCTTCATTTTAAATTAAATATTTCAAATCAATAATCGATAATCAGATGATTCCCAGATCGGGTGGAGCATTGTCAAGAGGCGTCACTTAATAACCCTTTCTTACAGATAGAAATCTATTGTTGACAGAATCATCCTTTCTCTCAATACTGAAAATTCATATTCAATTACGTGTTTCATAAACACAAGAATCTCATGATCGTATTCATAATATTTATTGTTAAGGCAAGAAACGATACATATTCTAGATTTTCTAGAGCACGCCTTATATTGATTTAAGTTCACCTTATCTATCATCGCATGGTAAACATAGGCATATATCTCATATATAAAATTAAATAAACATGTAAATGTAAAGTGCAATAAAGTAAATGTGTTTGGTTATGGCCCCATCCTATGTGATCTTTATCAAGCTCATGATAAAGATCAAGGTCAATCTAATACGGTGATGAAAATAAATACAACTACTTATTACATAAGTCTTCTTCTTTGTTTAGACTTCTTGTATGCCTCGTCTTCTTCTTTGTATCACCTCCATTGGATAGCCTTCTTGAGTCTTCAATTACATTACATGATTGAAAGTAAAACTAATCTAATGAACTTCCAAGAATTACTCGAGTTACATTCGAGATTTATGATTACAAAGATTGACGACATGCAAGTCGTATTTAAAACCAAAACCATTACACTAAGGTCGAAAGCCCATAACCATACACCATGCTCATACAACACATAAAAGCATGTTAAAACACATAATATGATCTTAACATATCATATTATCCATGATTTAATCATAAAAAGAATATGACAAAAATCAGAAAAATCAGAATCAAATCAGAAAAACAAGAATCACTGTTTACGGGCAGTAAACGACGTCAAACGCCTTACAGACGAGTCGTTGATATCTTTAGCTATCAGTTTTGTTCAGACGCTCGTTTACCTATGGAATAGGGTATTCGTTTGCGTAAATCGGACACCAGACCCTGATTTCACCAAATCTGCAGCAGCCAATTCAGAATCCGTATCTAATATGATTCTCATAATTAGAACAAACATAAATCATGTATATATCAGTATATATACAGATACATAATCATCTTATGATTATACAACTCACATGAATATCATATATTCAAAACCATACATATATAAGCATATTATATCAACATCAAATCATGGCGAATCACGTACATGCTCATATATCGAAAACAGTTAAACACATAAACGAATTAAAAACTTTTCGCAAGTAGCTCTGATGCCATTGAAGGGTTTTTAGCACATAAACGCAGCGAAAACGTAAGTTTAATCTTAAAAAAAAACCGAAACCCTCCGCAGGATCCATGCGAAAAAATAATATTTAATTCGTAGTTCAGTATGTTTACCTTAAGAAGCTTTACATTAATGGAAAGATGGAGGTCTTTAATAGCGATCCAAGAACGATGAACGGAGATCCTTAGCAGCTGCTTCTCAAGTGTGAAGCACTCCACCGGTATCCACCAAGAAAACGATGTAATGAAGGAGGAGGAGATGGAGAGAATTAGGGTTTTTTTAATCTTTTTGGTTGAGGCAAAAATAGGGTTTATAATAGTATATTTATAGGCAAAATTTTCAGCTGAAAATTTTTCCATAAAATATTATTATTATTAACCCTTTATTATTGTCACTAATAATTAAAACACATTTTAATTATTAATCATTTTTCTAAACTCTTTAGAAATAATTCTCTCACTTGATTTAATTTCCAAAAATTAAATTTTTAATTAATAATATTAAGAACCTTTTCTTAATTAATTTATAATCAATTAAATCTCATGTAATCAATTATTAAATTTACCAATTAATTATTTATTTCATAAATAAATAATTATCAGCCATTATTAATTAATTCCTCCACCATTAAATCATTCTCTTTTATGGTGTGACCCTGTAGGTTCAATATTAAGCCGGTAGTAGAAATAAATAATAATAAAACTATTTATCATTATTTATATAAATTCTCTAATTCATTAAATATGATTAATTAATTACTCATATTTATTCTACATCGTGAGGGATACTTCTCAGCATATCGTGACTATCCGGATAATACGAATTCACTGCTGAGAATACCAATAACCTATTCAGTGAGTAGTTACCGTACAATTAATTCCTTCTACCCTGCAATGTCACGATTAAATACAAGGCATGGAACTTGTGTCAAGTCTATCATATTTAATCACTTGCTTTTCCATTCACTATGCTTAGTTCTATTTAATGTAAATTAGAAACTCCTTTCTAATTTCATTCACTCTGGCCAGAGATTCCTGAACTAACATAAGTGGATCAGCACTGAACATTCTCTTCCTACACTGGAAGGGGTAAATCCTTTATTGATCATACACTATCTTCGTGTACAAATTCCAATACCCAGTAGAGCCCTTATAATTGTCCCTTGAGACTAAGAACTAAACCAAAGCATAGTTCAGTACACAAGATGACTATGATGACCTCAAGTCTAAGGATACTTGTACAACTATCACTATGTGAACAACTGCTGACACGTGAGTGAACTCCATCAGTTGTTCAGCTGTGTGAGTCATGTTCAGTGAACTTATTCTATAATAAGCACCTATATACTAGCTATAGTGTCACCACACAAATGTCTATGAGAACAGACATCCTTCATAATGAAGCAAACATAGTATGTACCGATCTTTGCGGATTATTAATTACCAGTTAGTAATCCTACGACCAGGAACTATTTAAGTTTAGAGTTATCATCTTTTAGGTCTCATTATTATGATCTCATCACAATCCATAAAAAGCTTTACACTAAACTGTGGTATATCTTATTTAAACATTTAAATAGATAGAACCCGAAATAAAAATAAAACAAGCATTTATTAATATCAATGAAATCAAAACAGATTACATAAAAGTTATTCCTAAACCCTCATACATGATTGGACTTAGGACATATCTCTTTCACTGAGGGCATATCAAATGTTGATGAAGTAAATGTTGATTCTTCAAGCTCTGGACCAAAGAAAAGAAAGCTGGTCAAATCTTATTTTGACAAGCATGCATTAAAGATTAAAAAGGAGATATCAGAAGAAAGCGAAGCTGTAGCCACACAAACTAGCTCAAGGAGTAATAAAGATGGTCATACTACAGCCACTCCTGTCTCAATTTCTAACTCACCATTAAAAGTTGATTCTAGGGTGAGATTTTTTTTTCTATTTCTGAATACGTGCAGAGGATCATGGTTGATATTACTCAAAGAGCTGCTCAAGAAATAGATAATGAAATAGATCTGTTAGCTAGATTTTTTATTGAGCATGAGCCATTTTATCATCACTTTCATCTTTTAATTGATATGCTGTATTTTTAGGGTTACCAAAAGCTGTAATCAATGATTGACTTTGTTTTTTCGAGAATCCGGGTGATATGCATTCTGCACTTTGATTTGTATATGCGGAAGCAAATGTTACTTGACATGGCTCTGATGTGATGATAAAATCGATAAAGATGCTCTTTATTATTCAGTCATATAACCTGATAATAATATGTATTTGAGGGTATGCATATATAGCTTAACAATATATAAATTTATAATAAATATCCAATATATAATATATATTTACTATATTTTTCTAATATGTTAAGTTAAAAGCTCTACTAAAACCTCATGGTATTAGAAACTGGTCTTACCATAATCATATCTCATATTATTAACATCCCCCTTACTCGAAAATCCATTTACTCGGGTTTGATGAGTGGATCACTAGGTTTTTCGTCCCTTTTTGGGTCTAGAGTCCGATCAATTATTAGGTGGGGATCTCGTCCCTTTTTGGGTCTATCATAGTACACAGTTTTCAATTACCCGGTGGGGATCTCGTCCAATTTTTGGGCCCACCAAGGTATAATAATAATATTTTCAATAATTATTGAGAATATTAGGATAACAGGGAGTAGAACCCGAGTTCTTTTTCCGCCATCCTGAGCTCTGATACCATGTTAAGTTAGTGGTACTCCTAAAACCATTCTCCTAAAAATCTCATGGTGTTAGGAATTGGGTTTACGAGAATCATATGTCATATTATTAACAGATTTGGAGAGGGAATGAAAAAGGAGAGAGAAAAAGAGAATGAAGATAAGGATTAAGATAAACAGAGAGAATGGAAAGGAGGACTGATGAGTGGGAGGGTGAGAAAAAAAATCCTAAAAAGGTCGGTGATTGTGGCGTGGAGCAAAGAGAATTAGCTTTGAAGAAGTTAGTCGATGCAAACAAGACATGGGCGATAATGACTTTCGTTATCTTTTATCTCTTATACAGAGTTTTGTGCTTTGTATTAAACCTCACACAGAGGTTGGTGTAACATTTCTCTCTCTATATTGCTCACGAGATAACATATCTTGTGGGTATATTGGACTCTAATATATGTTTGGGATATTTTGGACTAAGTTTATTTTTATTTGGATTATATAGGACCATCACCATACATTATCTTATGTATATCACGTATCTATGAAAAGTATCGATCACATTAATCATTTTTTGAAATTTAACTATCAAAGAGTATATGAAATCTTATTTATATTCCATTATTTTAAACTTTCTCACAACACAAATTATTATCTTTCTAAAATATTTTTTAACTAAAATAAATTTTTTAAAATAAATGATATTCATATTTATTGTCAAGAAAAATTTGAATTTATACTAAAGAAACATAATTAAATATAACCTATTAAATATAACATATTTAAAAGAAATTCAAAGTCAATAATACTCCCTCCGGCCCTTATTTATTGTCAAATTTGACTTTTCAATGGTGAACTTGGCCAACTTGTGACCAAACGTTTACTATTTTATAAAACACAATTTTTTATACGTGATTTTAAAAAACCCATTTTTAAGCTCTGTTTCTATCAATTTTTGAATTTCTTCTCAAAAAGTAAAAAAATAATTATAATTAGGGAAACACCGTCTTAAAAATGCGTGTATAGTATAAACGCAATTAAATATTGCGGGGCTCCTGATGGCAACGCATGAGATGAATGCGTTTGTCCAATGTGCTCACCCGCCCATCTCCTCGCCCAAACAGAAAGCAAGTTAGTTTTAATCGTTAACAAACACATATTTTTTACATTTTCTTGTCTGAGAGCAAATCCAACAGTGTTTTAATTAATTTCTTATAAAAATTATAAAATATTAACTCTTAGTAACTTAAAATATGATTTTGAATTTAAACTCTAACAATGATTCTTATTTTTCTGCCTTATTATTATATTAATAAATTTAAAAGTATATGGACAAAAAGTGGAATAGAGATTGAGAAATAAAAAAAAAAGAGAAATGAAATTTTTATTGCTAAAAATGTTATAAGGGAGTACTAAAAGTTTCTTAAAAATAAAAAATGATGAGCCTCATGTCTTAGTGATTTAAGGAAGTATTAAGATACCGTTGTAGTGCCATTTTTTTGTCAAAATCCTTATAATTGAATTTAAGAGAGATTATGTAAGAGAGCGGTTGGACTTTGTAAGGGCCATTTTTATGAATAGTGATATTTTAGATCATTTTCTTTAAAAATGTAAGATTAAGGCCCTTTTTAAAAAAAAATGGGAGACATGATAATTAAAAAGGGAAGGAGTTAAATTTCCCCGTGCTGCAGTTCTGGAGATGTTGGTATATTGAGACAGGTTTTGACTGTTCGAATGTACCGGTGGGGTGACTTCAGCTAGGGAGGCAGATCGAGGTTTATGCTTTTTGAAGGTAAATACAGGTTTAAGTACTCGATCACTGGATGAACAAATATATTAAAAGATAGAACACAAATTTCCAAATATTAGGGTTGTGTATGTCAAACTTGATTGGTATTTAGAAGCTGATAAGCTCACAATTCATTGTTGACAGTAAAAGTTCTTTACTTTTTTGCCTGCATATCGCCGTGTTCTATGTTGTGTGTCATGCAATTTTGTGTTGTGTTGTTTAATTGAGGTGATTAATTGAATTTTGAATACCTTTTTCAAAAACCTATATCGTTATGGAAATATTTTATTCCACATACGGCTCAAGTCCATTTAAGAGGTTCCTAAAATTTACTAAAATGTTTAGTGTACTAGAGAGTAGAGAACTCACTGTCTAGGTTTATGTGCATAATGTGCCAAAAATCACTTAACTGTAATATAAAAATTCTAGTATCACACGATTGTATACGTTTGTAATTTTTTATAAGATACCTGCACAAGAAATCTTGTGAATTGAAATTCGGTTTCTTATTATATGCAGGACCTTGTAGACAGAGTAACAAATTTGCTTATTTCTGAACAAGGTAAACTGCTGATAGTACTTAACATTCTATACCTATTTTTGTTATTTAACTTCCGTCATTCACAAGCACGGGTAGAAATACCTTTACATTCCACTCACACTAGTTATTATATGCGTAAATGTGGGGTTGCAGTATCAGGTGATCTTCTCTAAAAGCAAAGTTTACTACAGAGTTATGAAGTCAAGCTGCTATGATCCTCTCAACAGTATCTCCCACCTCTGTTAGTAGCTTTATATTAAAACATCATAACTTTATGGTTTTTCTCATTTATATATTAATATTTATTATTTTGTCTTTTGGCTGTATAACTTAAGTTGAATTTTTGATTGTGCACTTGTTCGTTCTAAATTTAAAAATAGCATTTCTTACCTTTTGTTCTGCGTCAGCGGGTGCTTTAAGGAGTGCCTTATCAGACATTGTTAGAACGGAAGAAGTTTCAAAGTTTGTTCATGAAGTGCACGGGTGATATTATGGTAGTTATTTGGAATAAGTAGATACTATTTTCAATGATTTACCTGAGTCCAAAGATACACTGCAGCTTTCTATAATAATTACTGGTGGTTCTTTTTTTTAATTATTATATTTCTTATGTCTTTCTCTTTAAAAGATCCGTTCATTTGTTCTATTTTTTGATTCAGAAATATGGTGGCAGAAATGTATGAGTCAGCACTAGCACGACAGACTAGAGGTCTATGTGGTTCTCCATCACCAGCTGTTCATATGACTGATATGATTGAGGTTACAATTATACTTTTCTCACAGGTTGTATTCAGACTTTGTGCGTGTGCATGTATTCTTGGTTGTTACTTTCTTTTTTTAAGGCTAGTTGTTGATTGGCTATCCATTTGGTAGTTCCCTCTAATTATTTTATCTTTTGATGATGATGTATGTCTTAGCTCTTACATAATTGCTAGCTATTACTGCAAGTATTATTTACTGCAACTCCTGTAAATGGAGGTTATGGAGAACTTACTCACTGCCATTGGACAAGCTTTCTATATCAAGTCTTTTTGGTATGGAGACATGGACAGAATGTTGAATCACCTTTTGAGATTGTATCAATCTTTAAAACCGAATGAACAATAAAAGGAGATTCATTTATAATCCACCATTGGTCGAAGTTATTAGTTCTTTAGAACTGATGTACAAATCATTCTTTGAGGTTGTAGTGTTTCTGGGGTCATGCAGCCATTTTTCTTTCGCTGGATAGATGATTTTTTAGTACTTCCAAATAATTATATACAATTCAAGTGAATACTTCCAAGTAACAAATGTGCTGCATAAGCAGAAAGCAGGGAAGGCAGAACATTTAATGCCGTGTACATTGCTGAATTCTCTGATTTGTTTATTTTAATGTAACATAAGCTTAAACTTCCGTAATTGGTTTATTTAACCTGTTACGTGGATTTTTGTTTATCATAATTGCTTAAGTGTGTCGTCATTTGTGCTATTTAAAATTTATCTATCAACTTAATCTTTTTCATCTTGCACAACTATCACCTTTTTAATCTACTCTAATTTAATCATTAGTTTTTTCCAAATTTTCTCTTAATAGTGTAAAAACCCAAATTGCCGTGTGCTGCAACATAAGGTCTGTATGTGAGGCCTTTGTGCCGTTCCACCTTACTTTAACTGTGAAGTTTGTTGAATGATAAATCAGGCTGATCTGTATGTATGTCTCAATATACTCTTTTACCTGGAAATGGTTTTAACATGTTTACTGGGCTATATAAAATGTAAATTACTCCTACGGTTCTAATTTAATGTTCATGGCCATTGGTTTTGTATAGCATCTTATTTTGACCTCATTTTTCCACAGTGCTGCCATTGTTACCTGACATATTTTTTGTTCTGTGTTTCTTTTTCTGAAATCTATCAGAAAATATAACCCTTCCTAATTGACCTTTTATACCTTTATTGAAACTTGCTGATAATGGGGTGTTCTGTTTCACTTTTTAGACAACTTTGTATCTTCTCACCTTGACCTGCCAAAATAAATGTAGAAAAATATCAACAAATATGGGATAGTTAGCAATTTAGTTTATCTTTATGTATTTGTACTATTTGAATCAAGTTTCGGCAGCACCCAAATTTTCTTTTTCATTATTAGCACATATTTTTTTAGATAAGTGTTATTTCTTTTTTCTTTTAAGCTCTCTTTTTCAAAATCGAAAATTGCTATATGCAACACCAGCTGCATTTTTTAGTTGTGCTTTATTAATACAATTTTTTTGACACTTTATAGAAATCTGAATTGTAGTAATTTGTTTTTAGCGGTGGAGAAAGCTCATTCGAAAGTCTGCAATATGTATGGCTAAATAATTTTTTGTTGGTGTAACATACCTCACATGGTAGATTATTTAGATACTTAGCCTTATTTAATCTTTTTGCAACTTTTCATGCATACCCGGATTTTTCCTGGTGTTTCAATGTTTTTCGGAAGCAAGTTTTGGGTTGGTATGAAGAATTTATTACATCCCAACAAGGCTGGAGCTTTCTGAAATCCAAGTGGAGCAGTAAGTGACGATTATTATATAATTAAATATCTCGTTGTCGTGAAACCTGACTGCACTAGTTAAGCTGGATCTTTGACTAGATTCTCAAGCTCATTTCTCATCAATTCTAACTAATTTTAGTTGAGCTCCAAACAAACAAAGTCCTGTAAAACTGATTGTTACAAATCTTTATCTACAGAGCAAACAATGCTGTGAATTTAAATACAAAATTCCAAATACAAGGTAGAGATCTATATCCAATTGATTGTGAAGGTTATGAAGTTCAGGTAAGCTTTTAACAGATTGGTGTACACAAATTAAGACGAGGAATTTTAATTGGGCAAATTATCTTACAGTATTGTGAAGCAGTAAACTCAATGTTGCTGTACTAAAACTGTTTTTCTCTCTCAAGTTGCTTCATTGTGCATTCATTTAAAATTCTTAAAATTTACCTATTAATACATTCCTGTAGTCAATTAGATTTGCATGCATTAATTTTATATGTACTATATGCATACACGCTCATGGATGCTATCATAATTTTATCTCATCCTCCAGTTAAAGTTGGCGAAATTTTGAGTTAACTGAGTGATCTTCTTAGCCTGCTTGGTCTTGCAAAGCAGAGAAGATAGATGGTATGTTTTCAATTACTTTTGTTATATTTTTTATTACTGCATTGTTGACAGTTAATTTGTTTACTTTTTTGCATACCCTGCATGCAATTTGTGTTTTGTTGTTTTAATGAGGTGAATAATTGAGTAGGTTAGTTGAATACCCTATTTTTAAAACCTATATTTCTTTGAAAATTTTCTATTCTACAAACGTCTCAAGTCCATTTAAGAGGTTCCTAAAATTTAGTAAGTGTTGAGTGTACCAGAATCAACTTACTATCTAGGTTTATATGCATAATGTGCCAAAAATAACTTAACTTTAACATTAAAATTCTAGTATCACACAATTGTCTACATTTGTAATATTGTTGACGACTGAGTCATCTGGCCATGAAGTAACAAAAGTGCTGTATACACAGAATATTTAATGCCGTGGATATCGCTGAATTCTCTGATTTGTTTATTTTAACGTAACCTAAGCTAAAATTTCTGTAGTTGGTTTATTTAACTTGTTATGTTATGGATTTTTCTCTGTCATAATTGCTCAAGTGTTTTGTCATTTGTGCTAATTAAATTTTAATTATCAACATAACTTTTTTCCTCTTGCACATGGATTATCTTCTTAATCTACTCTATTTTAATCATTAACTTTTTTAAAATTTATTCTACAGTGCAAAAATCCTATGGCCGTGCGCTGCAACATAAAGATTTACTCTTGACAGTGCAAAAATCCAGATGGCCGTGTGCTGCAACATAAAGTCTGGGTGCGAGGCCTTCGTGCATTCCACCTCACTCTAACTGTGAAGTTTGTGGAGTAAATCACGCAGATCTGTATGTATTTGTCGATATATCCTTTTACATGGAAATGGTCTTAAAATGTTTAATAGGCTATATAAATGTGCATTACTTTATGTTTAATGGGCTATACAAGACATATTAACTACTTGTAGATACAGTCAAGCTCCAATAATTCTCTCAACAGTACCTACTACCTCTGTTAGTATCTGTATATTAAAAAAATTCATAACTTTATGGTTTTAATTTATATATTCTTATTCTTTTGTCTTTGGCTGTATATAATGAAATTGAATTTTTTCTTGTGCACTTGTTCGTTCTAAATTTAAAAATGGCATTTCTCACTTTTTGTTCAGCGTCATCTGGTGTCTCAACGAGTGCCTCATCAGAGACTGTTAGAACGGAAGAAGTTGTAAAAATTGTTCATGACGTGCATAGGTGATATTTTGGTTGTTAATTGGAATAAGTAGATACTACTATCAATGATTTAGCTGAGAATCAAAGATAAAGTATAGCTTTCCAAGAATTTACTTGTGGCCTTTTCTTTAATTATTATATTTCTTATTTCTTTCTCTTAGAATGATCTGTTCATTCACTTGTTCTATCTTTTTGTTCAGGAATATGGTAGCAGAAATGTATGAGACAGCACTAGCCGGACAGACTAGATGTCCATGTGGTTCCTTATCGCCTGCTGCTTATAGTACTGATATGGTCGAGGTTAAAATAAAAATTCATCTTTCACAGGCGTATTGTGACTTTGTCCGTTTGTATGTTTTCTTGTTTGTTAATTTCTTTTGTTGAGGCTAGTTGTTGATTGGATATCGATTTGGTAGTTCCCTCTGTCCCTCCAATTAATTAACATTTGGTAATTGGTATGATGATGTATGTCTTAGCACTTAATTTTGTAACTTACTCACTGCCACTGGAGTCTGGACAGGCTTTCTATATGAAGTCTGTTTTGTATGGAGATGTGGATAGAATGTTGAATCACCTTTGAGTTTGCATTCATCACATAAAAACCGAATGAACAGTCTCTTGCTAAAGGAGAATCTTTTATAATCCACCATTAATCGAAGTTATTAGAACATCAGTACGGATATACCAATCATTCTTTTGAGGTTGTACTGTTACTGGGGTCAATTTGCGATTTTTCTTTGGTTGGGTATTTGATTGTTTAGTACTTCCAATTGATTATATACAATTCAAGTGAATACTTCCAAGTAACAAAAGTATTGCATACGCAGAAAGCAGGGAAGCGGAGGACAGAACATTTAATGCCGTGTACATTGCTGAATTATCTGATTTGTTTATTTTTAATGTAACCTAAGCTTAAATTTCCTTAATTGGTTTATTTAACCTGTTACGTTGTGGATTTTTGTCTGTCTTATCTGCTTAAGTGTTTTGTCATTTGTTCTATATAAAATATATCCATATCAAAATAATTTTTTTTTTCCACTTCCCTCTAATTTAATCATTAACTTTGTCAAAATTTCTCTTGACAGTGCAAATATCCAGATTTCCGTGTGCTGCAACATGAAGTCTGCGTGCGAGGGCTTCGTGCGAATCCCCCTCACTTTAACTGTGAAGTTTGTCAAATAAATTGCACAGATCTGTATGTTTTTCTCGATATAGTCTTTTACCTGTAATAGTCTTAACATGTTTAATGGGCTATCCATGATTCTAATTTTAAGTTGCTGGCCATTGTATTTTGTGTAGCATCTTATTTACTCATATTTCACAGTGCTTCCATAGTTACCCTGGCTGCAACTTGCATGTTTCTTCCTTCTGAAATTTATCAGAAGATATCTTATAGAATCTTTAAAGCCTTCCTAATTGACTTCTCACTGACCTTGATTTTTAAAATTGTAAGCATTGCAACAGTTACAAACCATGAAGACGTAGCGCCAAACCATGTATATTAATTTATGCATATTTAGTGGTCATATTGTTTTTTGTAATGAGTTCTGCAATGCTGTCTTAATGTACACATAATGGGTCCAACAAATTTCTGCTGCTTACAGTCACTTGGGTTTCGTTATATGAAAAGCAGGCCAACCGATATTAACTACTTGTAGATAAAATGTAAGAGGTTTATATAACACTGCTTAGGTATCAAAAGAACAATTTATATACATGAACAATTATGATTATATGTGTGTAACAATCTTTAATCAATTGAATACTGACCTTTGAACAAAAAATGAATTTGAAGCCAGCTAGCTTTGTTAGCTATCAAAAAGATCTTTCCTGCTCAGATAGCTACAAGTCTTTCAAAACATTTAAAATTCATATATGTTCAAAAATCATTTATTAATGTTAAGAACTTGGAGTTCCAATGGTCCATAATAAAATTATTGTGACCTAAACATGGTTTTGTGAAAGCTGTTTCTTGATTTTTGTGAAACATTCAGTTCGAGTTTGAAAGCTTGCGCTTGCGCTTACTATTTCATTCTTATTCTCAGGCAAGAAGGTGAAAATAGAAGAATATCAGCTGTTAGGCGCAAATAGTCAGGATAGTGGTGCACTTGTAAGTCCTCCTTCCTTATGGGACAGCAGACCAACTGTAATTTGCAACACCTATTTCTTACACTATAATACCCTTCAGAAATACTTCATTTTCACCTCCAATGCTGACCTAATTTGCGTTTTATATCTCCCTTATGTTATATTTTGCTAATTAGTACCGTGATATGCACCGTTATGATAATAGCTAGCAGTTACATAATTAAGAGGTAAGACATGCATCAGCATACCAAATGTAAATTTATTAGAGGGAGCTACCAAATCGATGGCAGAGAAAATGAAGGTGGATTCTGGTGTTGGTGGAGTTGAGGGTTCTTCGCTGGGTGAGGTAATAGATCATGGTACTAATGGAGTTGTACCTGATGTTGATTGCCCAAGTGATTCCAATGAGTATGGCCTTGATGGGGATTTGTGCGTTGAGGCTGAAGCCTGCACTTTTCCACCTCTGATATTGCCTCCTTCTACGGGAAATGTAGGTGATCCGGATGAGTGTGTTGCAGACCTTCTTTCTGTATACAGTTTCCTAAGTTCGTTTAGTGTTTCTTTCGGGATTGGATTATTGGATTATCACTCACCTTTTCTGTAAGGCATATGCGCCTAATTATTTCAAAAAATACCATTATTATTATTAAAATTTATTTTGATATCGTATAAAAATTAATGGATTTAACAATATTTCTAATATCCTAAAAAATTGATATACCTAATATAAAATATCATTGAGCTCGATTTTGAACAAGTATAAGAAGGTAAAGGCAGGGAAAATGAGGGTGGATTCTGGTGTTGGTGGAGTGGAGGGTTCTTCGTTGGGTGAGGTAGTGGATCATTGTACTAATGGAGTTGTACCTGATGTCGATTGCTAAGTGATTCCAATAAATATGGCCTTGATGGGGATTTGTGCGTTGAGACTGAAGACTATATTTTTCCACCTCCGGAATTGCATCCTTCTGCTAGGAAAATAGGTGTCTCCGATGAGTGTGTTGCGGACCTTCTTTCTGTATACAGTTTCTTAAGTTCGTTTTGTGTTTCTTTGTTTTTGAGTCCTTTTGGGGTCTGCGTGCGAGGCCTTCGTGCAATTTCACCTCACTTTAACTGTGAAGTTTGTCGAATAAATCGCGCAGATCTGTATGTATTTCTCGATATATTCTTTTACCTGTCTCAACATGTTTAATGGGCTATATAAAATGTGCATTACTGCTATGATTCTAATTTTAAGTTGCTGGCCATTGGATTTTGTGTAGCATCTTACTATGAACTTATTTTTCACAGTGCTGCTATAGTTATACCTGACAAATTCTTTGTTCTGTAACTTGTATGTTTCTTCTTTCTGAAATCCATCAGAAGATATCCTTCCAAATTGAAATCTCATTGACCTTGATTTCTAAAATTTTACAAGTTTGAACAGTGTGTATGTCTTCTGTTTTTTGGAATGAAAAAATTAATATTGCTTATAATGGGGTGATATGTTTCACATTTCTTTGTATCTTCGACCTGCCAAAATTATTGTAAAAAATATCAACAAAAATGAGAAAGTTAGTAATTTAGTTTATATTCGTGTTTCAGATTTTTTCAAAATCTAAAATTGCTATATGCATGCCTATCGTGGTATTCTATGTAGTGTCCTGCAACTCTGTGTTTTGTTGTTTTAATGAGGTGAATTAAGTAGGTTAGTTGAATACCCTATTTTGAAACCTATATTTTTTTTGAATTTTTTTTATTCCACAAACGTCTCAAGTCCATTTAAGAGGTTCCTAAACTGCTGATAGGGACTTCGAAGTTCTATCTGACTTGACGGTTGATCTCCGTTGCCTAGTAAGTTATGATTTTTTGATTATTTTCATAATATGTTATGTATACTGAAGCTGCATATATATAAATGTCCCCCGGGCAATATTTGACTAGAAACAGATTGGTAATGCGACTAAAAAAGCTCACTTTAAAGCTCTGCGGATCTGACAAAAGCTCTAATCTGAAAAAAGACATTTGAATTAACACAGATCTTAACTTAAGATTGTAAAAATTTATAATACCATTTTCTGGATGACTTTGTACCTGGTATACCAAATTTCAAGGTGTGTATTCATTTCAGATGTTAAAGGATTGATTGTCTGAGTAATTTTTCTTTTTTGAATTAGCAAAATGGCTTCAGTTGCTTTTTATATAGCATGATGATCTTTGGAGTAAATATAAGTTTCTTTGAACCCTCTTAACCGTAAAGGTAAAATTTTCTTATGATGAACACCATGATCTTTGGAGTAAATATAAGTTTTTTTGAACCCTCTTAACAGTAAAGGTAAAATTTTCTTATGATGAACACCTTTATATTGTAGGAGGGAATTAATGATGACTACATCCTCAATATTGGGGTAAATAGTATACAATGCTTATGATAACAAATCATTCTTGTTTTAGGTGTTTCTCTTCATGTTTTGGTTGGGTATAGTGCAGATTGTCTGGTCTGAACTGTGATTCTTAAGGAATCTGAACAGGATTTTGTGACTATATAAGTATATATAGATGGCTGGATGCTAGGGTTCTGATACAACACAAGACAGATCTAGGATCCAGCCAAATCATTTCTTTCTTTCGTAACTTGCATTACATTCATAGTAATAAACTTTAAACAATATGTCCCTACATAATCAAAATAGCAAATCATTTTGTTTTTGCAAACTCCACAATTTGAGAAGATTATTAATTATGAAGTTTTTATATATACTGGAAATATATACATATCATCAATGTGTTAATGGCAGATAAGCGGTGCTAGAATGAAGACAGCGAGCAAGCAAGCGATTCTGTGGTTAACAACTAAGTTTTTACTGTTTTGTTTCAGAATTGCAATACCCCATTTGTTTGAAAAAGTATTCATGGGAGGACATTATAACAGACTCCTATTTTAATCAAGTAATACGCATGGTATAGTACTATACTTTTCACAATGTGCAGATCATGGACCAGCACATCCCAGAGAGTACAGTGTGACTTAAGCTCCTCATCTAGGACTACTAATAACAGTGCTTCTTTAGAAGATTCAGTGATTATTAGTGATTCTGAATGAGAGAACAACCAAGCAATTCCTGCTAGGACAATATTTGAGCAATTGTGCCTCTTTGATATCGTATCATCAGCAGTGTTTACATTTGAAAGTAGTCTTCCGCAAACTTTAAGCTTTCACTACTTTTTTATGTTTAATAGTGTGTACTAACAAGTCTTAAGAGTATGCCAGCAAAATATATGAAAGTTGTATTAGGTCGTAAGGTTATCTAAATATGAACCAAATTTAGGCAATTTCCGGTCAGGTATAGAAAGAACTATATATAGACATATATTCAAGTGCAACAGAGTCTCAAATGGACTCAATTAAGTAAAGGCAAGATAGGTTGAAGATTCAGGAAGGTCATTTGAAAAATGGGATGACAGTCATATACGCATTCTCAGCAATTTGAAATTATCAGATTGTAAATAGGATAACAGGAATCTTAAAGCTTTCAACAATATTCTCAGGCTGGTCTGTGGGCCAAAGTTGCAGGTTTTGCATTTATTTGTAAGGAAATTATCAATAGTAACCTTTTAATTTTGATTTTTCTCTGTGGTACCACCGAATCTTTTTTTCTTACGGGTGGTATCACTATGTATTTGTCTGTTAATTAAAAATAGCATTTTGTGAAGTATATGTTAAGCAGGCGTTTAAAATAGTAAGAAATGACATATAACCCAACTGAAATTCAAATTTCCCGGACTTTTGGCGACATTAGCATCCACATGTGCAAACAAAAAGAAGTATAACAGTTGGTTAAGTCTTACAAAAAGCTCTGCACCAAGTAAATCTATAGTTGTTGCTGAGATTGAGATTTCGGGGCACTGTGAGCTGTTGGCCTGGGAACTTTGAGTTGATGTTGTTGCCTTTACTTGTTTTGTTGCATTAGATTGATTCATGACTCTTGGGTTTTTAATCACAGAAGTCTTCCCACTTATTTGCATCTCCTTCATTTGTTTCTTAGAGCAAGTCCAATGCAAAATACAAAATAGTTATAGTTATTGCTATAATTTGGCATTAAAAAGTGTCATTTTGTGCTAAAATAAAACTTCAACTGTAATGCTAGATTTATTTTGAAAACAAATATTTCCTTATTTACCTAAATTTTATCATTTTTCCCTAAATTTCATTTAAAGTGCAACAATATGCATCTCATTTGTAAAAGTATGATGATATGGCTAGATACATAAATACATCGTTGATTTCAAATTTATAAGCAATGATACATATATACATATTTTCATCCAAGTATATAACTCCTTTGGAGTTGAAATTTTTGATATTTGATTTCAAATTATAGAAATGGCATCATCTGTCATGCTCTTAATTAACCCCCTTGCAGGTCCTTGAATTTTGTCCAAAGCATTCACACTGCTTGCACTTCACAGTCTTGGACCTTTTCCACATCAGTTCCTCTCCCTCTTCTCTCCTTCTATTCCTACAAGGCACAATGCAAACAAGAACATAGTATTATAACACACATTTTGTTTATCTGAGATTATAGTCCAATCTTTTCTAACAGACTCCTTTACTATATTGTAAAGTTTCCATAAGAAAAATGACCAATTGCCCTCGTCTTCAACACTAACAATAACATATGCTATAGGAAATATCTCATTATTTGCATCTAAAGCCACAGTTGATAACAATATACCTCCATAATTTCCCTTCAAGTGAGTCCCATCAATACTTATTAAAGGTTTACACCCCTAGAAAACCATTCCACATGGCTCCAAAAGATACAAAAAATGTAGAAAATAATAGGTCCCTTGAAATGATTTCAGATTCAACAAAAGAACAAAAAGCCCTTGAGTCTGGATTAGTTTCAGCAACTACCATAGCATATGCTGGTAAATTAGTATAAGACTCATCATGACCTCCAAATAGGAAATAAGAGCTCATTTATAGCCTTTCCTGGAATGTCAGGATTGGCTCTAATATCCTCCATCAACTTGGCTCCGGCCTACTAAACATTGCAGATTGGGTTGTAAGTCTCCAGACCCCTACAAGTATGCTTGTTTAGTTCAATCTTCTTGATGGCATGGAGTCTCTAGTTACACACCTCTGCAGAACAAGTGCATCTATACCTCTTTTTATCAGCAGCAAGAACTCTGATAGCAAAGACTTCTTGTATGCAATAGTCCTTCAGCACACCCTTGAAATGATTTTTATCCATAAATATCATCCAAGGCCTTAACTCAATCTTACCAAACTCTTTACTGTCATATATCTCTCCATTTTATATAACCTCTGATAGTATTCATCATCATCATACTCATTTATAAATTCATGCCACTGCCCAGACTTCCATATCTCTTTGACCTTGACAACTGAGGCATCATGAGCTTCATCATCAGGGACATACTCATAGCCCCTCTCCCATCCTACATCATCTTCTGAACTAAGATTGGGGTCATCATCATCAAAATCCACCTTCCTTTTGACATTATTCCTTTTACTTGATTCCCTCTCTACCTCAGTTTGTGTCTTCCCTGTTTCTTCCTCCCCTCCTTCATTCCCTACCTCTTCATTAACTGTCACTATTTTCTGAGAACATCAATACAACAATCCCTTTCTTTCGACAGTGGTCTTGGGTATTTTTTTATTAAACAAAGTTTGATCTTGAATAGATAATGTAATAATTGTAGTACTATTTTGAGAATTGTTTGGAATAGGAGAGAACCTATGACTCCTTCTGAAAGTCAATGATTTGAAAGCAATGTTTGGTGATATAGGCGGTAGGAGGGTAATATTGGATGATCTTGTTCTGGGTGGTCTTTTAAGTGTTTTTTCCCTTCCTTTTAGCAGGATCGGGCTAAAAAACTTGGTCATCATTCAACTCAAGTTCAATGGTAGCATTATCTTCATTGTCCAGATTAACACCCTCTTCTACTACATTATCCCTGCATCATCCTCTTTTTTTTTCTGCAGACCTTCAAGACTAACTTGTATAGGTTGTTAGGTTTCATCTGTGTCCCAACCCATATCAATATCAATTCTTTCTCAGACATCCTCTCAAACATTAAAATTAGATCTTTAACAGCTATGATGTATTGATGATCCATCTTATAGATGTATGAGAAGCAAGGATAGTGATAATCTAGTTTCATACTCAAGTTCTTTGCTTCATCTTTATAGTCAATAATAAGGTCCAACATATTACACTTATCGACATCTACCTTAAAATCAATATCTTTACTCCTCTAATGAAATCTCAAGGTCTTAGTACTATCACCCATACTGCATATACGTATGCACTAATCACTCGTTACAAAGAAACACCGAACATATAGTACCAATATGGGATTACTGTGTGTGTATAGTCGATCATATATGTATGCATATCAAACTTCAACTAAGATACATTTGTGTGTATGTGTGAATATACATATAAGATAGATGCACAAACCTGTAATCGACTGATTAAGAACAATGTGGTGATTGAAGACACCGATTGAGTAGCTGAGTTTTGATCTCTAAAACCCTAGAGAATGAGACTTCTTCTTGTTCGTGTCATTTTATTTTCAATTAATCCCTTTTCCCTTTCATTAAACAACCCGTATACAATCCTGACAAAAAAAACAACACGTATACAACCCGTATAGGTCCAGTTACATATTAACTGTACCAGCTTAAATCCTGCGATGCACGAGTTTTCGTTAATATTTAAAAATTTTATGTATCTCGTCATATTCTAATTTTTAAAATATTTTTTGTTAATATATAATCATTATAAATTTTTAATAAAAATAATAGAATAATTTTAGTAGAATAAGTATACTATATCTAGTAGTTTAATAATTTAGCAGTTAAACGAATATATAATACTATTTATTTATTTTCTTTAATAACCAAAATTAGGGAATAACCGTTGAACCAAATCATACCTCATTCCTGTTATTATTGTAACATCCCAAATCCGGGGTCAAGATTTGGTGTCACTAAACAATTTTTACATAATTTGAAATAATATACAAATAACCCCTTAAAACCGGATCATTTACAGGTTATGGTATGAAACAAGAATCTAACCTTCTATAATTCACAACAACTACCATACGAGTGTAAATACCTTTATGCTAATGCCCTTGTCTTATTTTTCTAACATCTTCGTCCTCTCGCAGCGGAGATCTTTCTAACTTCTGTTGTCTAACGAAATCTATTCACTTTTATCCTTATCTGCTTCCGAAAGAAATAAGATTTTACAAAGCAAGAGTGAGCCAAAAAAGCCCAGCAAGTATATAATTTGAGTTTCAAGCATTAATATCAAAGGAAAATTTCCGGACAAAAGCTTTAAAAAAATTTAAACGATTCTATTTATTTGAGGGAGTTGAGCGAATAGACATTGGCTGTTACCAGCCTTTAATTATAAATTCAAAAGTGGCAAGCGATTCCCAGATTCATCTCCTGAATCAGGGTTTTGTTCGGTTTTGGAATCATAAACCTTTTTCGAGAAAGAATGCCGTTAATGGCGATCAACAACAAATTAGACTGGACACTAGTTCACACTTATACCCTGCTGATCAATCAGGATAGAGTGTAGATCTACACCCAACCGTATAGATCCATTCAGGTACCTAAGCACTATCGCCCCAGGGTCCGGTCCATCCCCGGCCCATAGGGTCTCGCTCATCACTGGCCCTCACAGTAACCATCCAGCCCGTGGAGTATTTTGATGTCAAATCATTTTGATTTCAAAACATCCCAACTCAGGGTTCGCAAATAACCCGAAAGAATGGGTATTTGCTCAAGAAAGCAATCGATAATATAGGAACAATAATGAAAGAAACTTGCATAATTAAGAGTAATTGCAGCGAAATATA